>NW_027264607.1:0-10341 GCF_036320965.1 Panulirus ornatus | reverse complement strand
TTCTTTTATACATCTCCCAGTCATTTGCATTTTTTTCTTACAAAATCGTCCAAATGCCTCTGTCTTCTCTTCACTAATAATCTTACTTCTTCGTCCACCACTCACCACCCATTCTAATCAACCCACCTCCCCACACTTTCATGCCACAAGCATCTTTTGCGCAAGCCATCACTGCTTCCCTAAATACATCCCAATCCTCCCCCAACTCCCTTACCTCCATTGTTCTCGCCTTTTCCATCTGTACTCAGACTCTTCTGGTACCTCCTCACACAAGTCTCCTTCCCAAGCTCACTTACTCTCACCACTCTCTTCACCCCAACATTCTCTCTTCTTTTCAGAAAACCCCTACAAATCTTCACCTTCGCCTCCGCAAGATAATGATCAGACATCCCTCTAGTTGCACCTCTCAGCACATTAACATCCAAAAGTCTCTCTTTCACGCGCCTATCAATTAACACGTAATCCAGTAACGCTCTCTGGCCATGTCTCCTACTTACATACTTATACTAATGTATATATCGCTTTTTAAACCAGGTATTCCCAATCACCAGTCCCTTTTTCAGCAAATAAATCTACAAGTTCTTCACCGTTTCCATTTACAACACTGAACACCCCATGTATACCAATTATTCCCTCAACTTCCACATTACTCACCTTTGCATTCAAATCATTAATCACTATAACCCAGTCTTGTGTATGAAAACCACTAACACACTCATTCAGCTACTCCCAAAACACTTGCCTCTCATGATCTTTCTTCTCATGCCAAGGTGCATATCCCTGGGGATAGGGAAGAAAGAATACTTCCCACGCATTCCTCACGTGTCGTAGAAGGCGACTAAAGGGGACGGGAGCGGGGGCCAGAAACCCTTCCCCCCTTGCATTCTAACTTTCTAAAAGGGGAAACAGACGAAGGAGTCACACGGGAAGTGCTCATCCTCCTCGAAGGCTCAGATTGGGGTGTCTAAATATGTGTGGATGTAACCAAGATGAGAAAAAAGGAGAGATAGGTAGTATGTTTAAGGAAAGGAACCTGGATGTTTTGGGTCTGAGTGAAGCGAAGCTCAAGGGTAAAGGGGAAGAGTGATTTGGGAATGTCTTGGAAGTAAAGTCAGGTGTCAGTGAGAGGACAAGAGCAAGGGAATTAGTAGCACTACTCCTGAAATAGGAGTTGTGGGAGTATGTGATAGAGTTTAAGAAAGTAAATTCTTGATTGATATGGGTATATATATATATATATATATATATTTATATATATATATATATATATATATATATATATATATATATATATATATATATATATATTTATATATATATATATATATTTTGCAGGGAAAAAATGCAATTGAGTGGGAGAAGTATAAAAGAAAGAGACAGGAGGTCAAGAGAAAGGTGCAAGAGGTGAAAAAAAGGGCAAATGAGAGTTGGGGTGAGAGACTATCAGTAAATTTTAGGGAGAATAAAAAGATGTTCTGGAAGGAGGTAAATAGGGTGCGTAAGACAAGGGAGCAAATGGGAACTTCAGTGAAGGGCGTAAATGGGGAGGTGATAACAAGTAGCGGTGATGTGAGAAGGAGATGGAATGAGTATTTTGAAGGTTTGTTGAATGTGTCTGATGACAGAGTGGCAGATATAGGGTGTTTTGGTCGAGGTGGTGTGCAAAGTGAGAGGGTTAGGGAAAATGATTTGGTAAACGAGAAGAGGTAGTAAAAGCTTTGCGGAAGATGAAAGCCGGCAAGGCAGCAGGTTTGGATGGTATTGCAGTGGAATTTATTAAAAAAGGGGGTGACTGTATTGTTGACTGGTTGGTAAGGTTATTTAATGTATGTATGACTCATGGTGAGGTGCCTGAGGATTGGCGGAATGCGTGCATAGTGCCATTGTACAAAGGCAAAGGGGATAAGAGTGAGTGCTCAAATTACAGAGGTATAAGTTTGTTGAGTATTCCTGGTAAATTATATGGGAGGGTATTGATTGAGAGGGTGAAGGCATGTACAGAGCATCAGATTGGGGAAGAGCAGTGCGGTTTCAGAAGTGGTAGAGGATGTGTGGATCAGGTGTTTGCTTTGAAGAATGTATGTGAGAAATACTTAGAAAAGCAAATGGATTTGTATGTAGCATTTATGGATCTGGAGAAGGCATATGATAGAGTTGATAGAGATGCTCTGTGGAAGGTATTAAGAATATATGGTGTGGGAGGCAAGTTGTTAGAAGCAGTGAAAAGTTTTTATCGAGGATGTAAGGCATGTGTACGTGTAGGAAGAGAGGAAAGTGATTGGTTCTCAGTGAATGTAGGTTTGCGGCAGGGGTGTGTGATGTCTCCATGGTTGTTTAATTTGTTTATGGATGGGGTTGTAAGGGAGGTAAATGCAAGAGTTTTGGAAAGAGGGGCAAGTATGAAGTCTGTTGGGGATGAGAGAGCTTGGGAAGTGAGTCAGTTGTTGTTCGCTGATGATACAGCGCTGGTGGCTGATTCATGTGAGAAACTGCAGAAGCTGGTGACTGAGTTTGGTAAAGTGTGTGGAAGAAGAAAGTTGAGAGTAAATGTGAATAAGAGCAAGGTTATTAGGTACAGTAGGGGTGAGGGTCAAGTCAATTGGGAGGTGAGTTTGAATGGAGAAAAACTGGAGGAAGTGAAGTGTTTTAGATATCTGGGAGTGAATCTGTCAGCGGATGGAACCATGGAAGCGGAAGTGGATCATAGGGTGGGGGAGGGGGCGAAAATTTTGGGAGCCTTGAAAAATGTGTGGAAGTCGAGAACATTATCTCGGAAAGCAAAAATGGGTATGTTTGAGGGAATAGTGGTTCCAACAATGTTGTATGGTTGCGAGGCGTGGGCTATGGATAGAGATGTGCGCAGGAGGATGGATGTGCTGGAAATGAGATGTTTGAGGACAATGTGTGGTGTGAGGTGGTTTGATCGAGTAAGTAACGTAAGGGTAAGAGAGATGTGTGGAAATAAAAAGAGCGTGGTTGAGAGAGCAGAAGAGGGTGTTTTGAAATGGTTTGGGCACATGGAGAGAATGAGTGAGGAGAGATTGACCAAGGGGATATATGTGTCGGAGGTGGAGGGAACGAGGAGAAGAGGGAGACCAAATTGGAGGTGGAAAGATGGAGTGAAAAAGATTTTGTGTGATCGGGGCCTGAACATGCAGGAGGGTGAAAGGAGGGCAAGAAATAGAGTGAATTGGAGTCATGTGGTATACAGGGGTTGACGTGCTGTCAGTGGATTGAAGCAAGGCATGTGAAGCGTCTGGGGTAAACCATGGAAAGCTGTGTAGGTATGTATATTTGCGTGTGTGGACGTGTGTATGTACATGTGTATGGGGGGGGGGGTTGGGCCATTTCTTTCGTCTGTTTCCTTGCGCTACCTCGCAAACGCGGGAGACAGCGACAAAGTATAAAAAAAAAAAAAAAAAAAATATATATATATATATATATATATATATATATATATATATATATATATATATAAATATATATATACATATATATACATCTGTATATATATAAATATATATATATATATATATATATATATATATATATATATATATATATATATATATATATATATATATATATATATATATATATATATATATATATATATATATATATATATATATTATATATACCCATATCAATCAAGAATTTACTTTCTTAAACTCTATCACATACTCCCACAACTCCTATTTCAGGAGTAGTGCTACTAATTCCCTTGCTCTTGTCCTCTCACTGACACCTGACTTTACTTCCAAGACATTCCCAAATCACTCTTCCCCTTTACCCTTGAGCTTCGTTTCACTCAGACCCAAAACATCCAGGTTCCTTTCCTTAAACATATATATATATAAATATATATTCCTTTCCTTAAACATATATATATATATATATATATATATATATATATATATATATATATATATATATATATATATATATATATATATATATATATATATATATATATATATATATATATATATATATATATATATATATATATATATATATATATCCCTGGGGATAGGGGATTAAGAATACTTCCCACGTATTCCCTGCGTGTCGTAGAAGGCGACTAAAAGGGGAGGGAGCGGGGGGCTGGAAATCCTCCCCTCTCGTTTTTTTTTTTTAAATTTTCCAAAAGAAGGAACAGAGGGGGCCAGTTGAGGATATTCCAAAAAAGGCCCAGTCCTCTGTTCTTAGCGCTACCTCGCTAACGCGGGAAATGGCGAATAGTTTAAAAGAAAGAAGAAAAGATATATATATATATATATATATATATATATATATATATATATATATATATATATATATATATATATATATATATATTTTTTTTTTTTCTTTTTTTTTTTTTTTTTCATACTTTGTCGCTGTCTCCCGCGTTTGCGAGGTAGCGCAAGTAAACATATTTCTTTCTTTCATAATATTCGCCATTTCCCGCATTAGCGAGGTAGCGTTGAGAACAGAGGACTGGGCCCTTGAGGGAATATCCTCACCTGGGCCCCTTCTCTGTTCCCTCTTTTGGAAAATTAAAAAAAAAAAAAAATGACAGGGAGATGTATAAAAGAAAGAGGGTGAAGGTCAAGAGAGAGGTGCAAAAGGTGAAAAAGAGGGCAAATGAGAGTTGGGGTGAAAGAGTATCATTAAATTTTAGGGGGAATAAAAAGATGTTTTGGAAGGAGGTAAATAAAGTGCGTAAGACGAGGGAAGAAATGGGAACTTCAGTGAAGGGGGCTAATGATAACAAGTATTGGTGATGTGAGAAGGGGATGGAGTGAGTATTTTGAAGGATTGTTGAATGTGTTTGATGATAGAGTGGCAGATATAGGGTGTTTTGGTCGAGGTGGTGTACAAAGTTAAAGGGTTAGGGAAAATGATTTGATAAACAGAGAAGAGGTAGTTAAAGCTTTGCGGAAGATGAAAGCCGGCAAGGCAGCAGGTTTGGATGGTATTGCTGTAGAATTTATTAAAAAAGGGGGTGACTGTATTGTTCACTTGTTGGTAAGGTTATTTAATGTATGTATGACTCATGGTGAGGTGCCTGAGGATTGGCGGAATACGTGCATAGTGCCATTGTACAAAGACAAAGGGGATAAAAGTGACTGATCAAATTACAGAAGTATAAGTTTGTTGAGTATTCCTGGGAAATTATATAAGAGGGTATTGATTGAAACGGTGAAGGCATGTACAGAGCATCAGATTGGGGATCAGTGTGGTTTCAGAAGTGGTAGAGGATGTGTAGATCAGGTGTTTGCTTTGAAGAATGTATGTGAGAAATACTTAGAAAAGCAAATGGATTTGGGTGTAGCATTTATGGATCTGGAGAAAGCATATGATAGAGTTGATAGAGATGCTCTGTGGAAGGTATTAAGAATATATGGTGTGGGAGGCAAGTTGTTAGAAGCAGTGAAAAGTTCTTATCGAGGATGTTAGAAATGTGTACGTGTAGGAAGAGAGGAAAGTGACTGGTTCTCAGTGAATGTAGGTTTGCGGCAGGGGTGTGTGATGTCTCTATGGTTGTTTAATTTGTTCTTGGATGGGGTTGTTAGGGAGATGAATGCAAGAATTTTGGAAAGAGGGGCAAGTATGCAGTCTGTTGTGGATGAGACAGCTTGGGAAGTGAGTCAGTTGTTGTTCGCTGATGATACAGCGCTGGTGGTTGATTCATGTGAGAAACTGCAGAAGCTGGTGACTCTGTTTGGCAAAGTGTGTGAAAGAAGAAAGCTGAGAGTAAATGTGAATAAGAGGAAGGTTATTAGGTACAGTAGGGTTGAGGGTCAAATCAACTGGGAGGTAAGTTTGAATGGAGAAAAACTGGAGGAAGTGAAGTGTTTTAGATATCTGGAAGCTGATTTAGCATCGGACGAAACCATGTTAGCGGAAGTGAATCATAGGTTGGGGGAGGGGGCGAAAGTTCTGGGAGCGTTAAAGAATGTGTGGAAGTCGAGAACATTACCTCGGAAAGGAAAAATGCGTATGTTTCAAGGAATAGTGGTTCCAACAATATTATATGGTTGCGAAGCGTGGGCTATGGATAGAGTTGTGCGGAGGAGGGTGGATGTGCTAGAAATGAGATGTTTGAGGACAATATGTGGTGTGAGGTGGTTTGATAGAGTAAGTAATAATAGGGTAAGAGAGATGTGTGGTAATAAAAAATAGTGTGGTTGAGAGAGCAGAAGAGGGTGTTTTGTAATTGTATGGTCACATACAGAGAATGAGTGAGGAATGATTGACCAAGAGGATATATGTGTCAGAGGTGGATGGAACGAGGAGAAGTGGGAGACCAAAGTGGAAGAGGAAAGATGGAGTGAAAAAGATCTTGAGTGATTGGGGCCTGAACATGCAGGAGGGTGAAAGTCGTGCAAGGAATAGAATGAATTGGACCGATGTGGTATACCGGGGTCGACGTTCTGTCTATGGATTGAACCAGGCCATTTGAAGCGTCTGGGGTAAACCATGGAAAGTTCTGTGGGGCCTGGATGTGGGAAGGGAGCTGTGGTTTCGGTGCATTATTACATGACCGCTAGAGACTGAGTGTGAACGAATGAGGCCTTTGTTGCCTTTTCCTAGCGCTACCTCGCACACATGAAAGGGGATAGGGTTGTTATTTCATGTGTGTCGAGGTGGCGATGGAAATGAATAACGGCAGACAGTGTGAATTTTGTACATGTGTATATATATGTGTGTCTGTGTGGTAAAGTTAAACTTATTTAAGTTTAGCATATACAGAAAACCCACCGATGTATGCTCATATATCCATTATTACTCATCTCATCATGATAGAGTTAAATTATCATCATTTCAATCTATGTTCCTTAAGGCATTACGCATTTGCAGTCCAGAGTTTATTGATGAAGAGTTTGAGAAGATATATTCTATTGGATCTAAGTTAAAGTACCATAGATCTTTCATTGATAAATCACTTAAGTTAGCAAAGAAATCATTTTATAGAGTTGAGCCCAAACCTCCTATTGACACCAAGAATCTTTTAGTTCTCCCTTCTCTTAATAATTTCACTTTGCTTCCCATGTTGCTTAAATCCTTTAATGTAAATGTTGCCTTTAGCAACAATAATACTATAAAGAATATCTTAATCAGAAATTCACCAGAAAATTCTCTTGGATGCATATATAAAGTGCCTTGTGGAAACTGTGATGAATTTTATGTTAGTCAGACTGTTAAGGATCTTTCTGTTAGACTTCAGCAACATAAATATAGCACAAGAACGGGACAAGAATCAAATGCCTTGTTTAATCATGTTAAAAACTATGATCATTGTATTGACTGGAGTAACGCCATCTCAGATATTAACTCTAACTCTATTACCAAGAGAACTATCATTGAATCTTCTATTATTAAATACACAAAAAGTTATAATCTTAATATCAGTGATGGTCTATATAAATTAGATAACTTTATCGTTGATAAGATTTGTAGAATGATAAGTTTATGAACGCTCGTTGTATGTTTTGGACAATCACGTTTACCAAATGGCGTCCTAGCTTCGTGTCTTCGATGTATATCAACTGACTGTTATATTTCTCTCTGTGTCTCCACTTATGATGTGATTATTACACGAAAGTGCACTTGGGAACTTTTCGTGTTTCATTTTCCCCGTGGACTCATAGGAATATATATATATATATATATATATATATATATATATATATATATATATATATATATATATATATATATATATATATATATATATATATATATATATATATATACATATATATATATATATATATATATATATATATATATATATATATATATATATATATATATATATTTTTTTTTCTTTTTTTTTTTTTTTTTTTATACTTTGTCGCTGTCTCCCGCGTTTGCGAGGTAGCGCAAGGAAACAGACGAAAGAAATGGCCCAACCCTCCCCATACACATGTACATACACACGTCCACACACGCAAATATACATACCTACACAGCTTTCCATGGTTTACCCCGGACGCTTCACATGCCTTGATTCAATCCACTGACAGCACGTCAACCCCTGTATACCACATCGCTCCAATTCACTCTATTCCTTGCCCTCCTTTCACCCTCCTGCATGTTCAGGCCCCGATCACACAAAATCCTCTTCACTCCATCTTTCCACCTCCAATTTGGTCTCCCTCTTCTCCTCGTTCCCTCCACCTCCGACACATATATCCTCTTGGTCAATCTTTCCTCACTCATTCTCTCCATGTGCCCAAACCATTTCAAAACACCCTCTTCTGCTCTCTCAACCACGCTCTTTTTATTTCCACACATCTCTCTCACCCTTACGTTACTTACTCGATCAAACCACCTCACACCACACATTGTCCTCAAACATCTCATTTCCAGCACATCCATCCTCCTGCGCACAACTCTATCCATAGCCCACGCCTCGCAACCATACAACATTGTTGGAACTACTATTCCTTCAAACATACCCATTTTTGCTTTCCGGGATAATGTTCTCGACTTCCACACATTTTTCAAGGCTCCCAAAATTTTCGCCCCCTCCCCCACCCTATGATCCACTTCCGCTTCCATGGTTCCATCCGCTGACAGATCCACTCCCAGATATCTAAAACACTTCACTTCCTCCAGTTTTTCTCCATTCAAACTCACCTCCCAATTGACTTGACCCTCACCCCTACTGTACCTAATAACCTTGCTCTTATTCACATTTACTCTTAACTTTCTTCTTCCACACACTTTACCAAACTCCGTCACCAGCTTCTGCAGTTTCTCACATGGTTGGTCTAGCCTGACTTACTCCTAAATTGTTATGTTCCAAAGTCCTTCGAACACTCGGAGAAGTGTGTAAATCCTCCAGGAGAAAGTTTTCTCTTTGCCTGTTTTGAAAAGATTCCCCTCTCACACGGCTATATATATATATATATATATATATATATATATATATATATATATATATATATATATATATACATATATATATATATATAAAGTTTGTTTTCTAAATTGTTTCTTACATTTTTCATATGTATATATATATGTGTGTGTGTGTGTGTGTGTGTGTGTATATATATGTATATTATCCCTGGGGATAGGGGTGAAAGAATACTTCCCACGTATTCCTCGCGTGTCGTAGAAAGCGACTAGAGGGGACGGGAGCGGGGGGCCGGAAATCCTCCCCTCCTTGTATAAACTTTCTAAAATGGGAAACAGATATATATATATATATATATATATATATATATATATATATATATATATATATATATATATATATATATATATATATATATATATATATATATATATATATATATATATATATATATATATATATATATATATATATATATATTCAAAGATATCCGTCAGAATACTAAACTGGCTGTACGTAAGTCTATTTTTTGTAGTTAACGTTCCTGAAGCCTTAAAACGTTGATATTCTTTTCTAAGAGGTTTTTATCCCACAGTAGACTCTCATATTATTAATTGATTATATAATATTGATAACCATCGAGCCATTACTACTTTAAGGCAGAATGAATGCCTCCCCAAGATCACTGGGTGTACAATACGCAACCGAGAAAATGTTGGAAAGTTTCCTCCAGATTCCTTAAGGCAGGATGGAGTATTCTGAGTTTTAGTAGACCCGATCCATCATGTGCTTTTGAGCGGTGAGCTTCCCCGTCAGATGCACTTTCCGTGTTAAGGATGAAAGCCAGCGTAATCCCACGCTGACAGTGGTTCTGACTGCTGGGTTTCCACCCTCAGCTGAGATAAAACTGGCCAATAAAACCACACAGGCGCCCTCCCAATACCTGCACCGGCGGGGATATTTCCGTTCTTTATTGCTTCCACTTCGCTATATACCTTGCAAGATAAATGTTTGTTGATAATGAATTACGATCTTAATATCCAGGGATCAGATCGTGTGTCATGAACTCCTTGGTAGGCTAGGTATAGTCATAAGGTTATTCCAATATACAGTAAGACTCGTTCCTTATTGTGTCATTTACATTCTTTACGTGAGGTTCAGATATAACGGCGCATCATCACTATTAGTTTCATAATCATTCTTTTAAGGCAATGCCTATTAAAAGTTATTGCTGCATATATGGCAGCGGGTGATGGGAGGATATGGTAAAAGTTGCCCACTAGTGCTTGTGGGTGTTGGGTATGAGGTGGGAGTTATAATGGAGTGTGTTGCAACAATTTGCAGTTATTTTTCACGACGTATATTCAATGTACAATACTTAAATTCAGTTCACAAAATATGCAATTACTCGGCAACACAGACGAGCACAACAATAGAAAATCAGAGTAGAAATCATCGAGTCAGTTCACAATACTTACACAGTT
>NW_027264606.1:0-13106 GCF_036320965.1 Panulirus ornatus | reverse complement strand
ATAAAGAAAGACAGATAAAAGGGTAGATATTAAGAGGAGATATATTGATTAAATAAATAATCTTATGTTACAGTGTGAGTGATATGTGAAATTTCTCTTGTATACGTTATGTCATCTTCCACATTTCGTAGTTCAAGAATTATCCAAAACATGTATGTGTAAACACATTATGTACCTACTGTGTGGGAAGTAATGAGAATATGGCCATATTTCTGTAAAGGAACAGGCTTAACTTAATATCTATTCAGTAATAATATAAAATAATAGAATTACAGATAATAGTTGATATTCCTACAAATGTTCTTTAGGAGTCAGGATAATTCATTATGGATTTGTATTGGCACTTTGCAAATTTCAGAAAGTGAATTTGGTTTTGTGAAACTGTGTTGCTAATCCAACATGTATCAAAACACCATTGTTGTCTAACAGGGGGGAACCACAAATGTTCACTTGTCTAACATGTTACCAACCCAGTTGTTAGTCCGACTGGAAAAGGTGCTACTGATGTACGTAGAAATATAGATGCAGTAAGGTCTCCCAAAGTATACAGGGAAATGTGTAAGCAAAGTATGGATGGACTGACAGTGAAGATTGACCTTAGAAAATATTAGCAAAGGTGAGAGTTACGTGAGCTTTTTGGATCTGGAGAAAGGTATGGGACAGAGTCAAGTGGAATGTTTATAGGGAAGTGTTAAGGTAACATGGGGGTAGCGGTATAATGTTGGTTGGTATGAAATCCATCTATAGAGAGAGAACAAATGCATAAGTTAAGTGGACAGAAAGCTGAGCAAATGTTTTGTATCACATGTAGGTGTAAGACAGGGTAAGAGGGAGATGTGTGAAAAAATTATAAAGAGTGTGGTTGGGGAGAGCAGAACAGGGTATTTGAATTGGTTTGGTATAAGGTGAGATGAGTGAGGAAATGTTGACAAAGAAGATATTTGTGTCAGATGTGGAAGGAACAAGGAGAAGCAGGAGACCAAATTGGAGATGGATAAGGTTGGATGTGAATATATTTTGAGTGATTGGGGCTGAACATACAGGAGGGTGAGAGGCTGTGCAAGGAAATAACAAGGTGGATTGAATGATGTGATATACAAAGGGTAGATGTGATGTCAATGGCCCAAACCACGGTCTGTGGAAATGTCATAGGGTAAACCATTGGAAAGGTCTGTGGGGCCTGGATTGGATAGGGAAGCTGTTGGTATTGGTGCATTACACTATGACAGCTAGAAACAGTGTGTGTACTATATGTGACTTTTTGCTCATGTTTTTTCTGGCACTACCTTGCTGAAGCAAGGGGTCTAAGTGCTGTGTTTCCTGTGGGGCGGGGTAGTGCCAGGACTGGCGAAGGCAAGCAGGTATGGGAAAATACCCCCCCTTGTAAATGTATATTATATATGCAGATGTCTGTGTATGCATATGTATGTATGTATGTATGTATATGTACATGTATGGGCTTTCATGTAAATATAAATATATACTATATTATATATTATGAACATAAACATTATCTATCTTACTTTCAAAAGCAAACTTAATTCAATACAGTAAATTTGTTAATCAAGTAGCCAATGCTTAAATCTTCATAAATATCAAAATGCAAATAATGATATAAACAAGTTGTAAAATGGTTTACAAGGATCCATCTATCCCTTAAAAGAATAATCTGATGTTGATTATTTCTGTGTTAATGATGTTCATGTATTATACAGTTACTAAATACAAAATCATGATGTCTCTAAACATAAAAATGCCTTATCCATGAAACAACCGAATGAACAATCGTGTGCCTTGAGACTTCGTTAAATATTATGAATGGCTTTCTATGTTAAAGTTTTACATCCATAATGCTACATTCAACCATTAAAAATGCTTCTTTAGCTTGTGAATCATTTGGCTTAAAAATAGCTTGTTGAATCAGTATTCTCTTACAAGCACTCCTCTCCTCAACGTTGACAGATATAAAAGCTCTCCCTAGCAGAGCTATCCCCCAAATAAAATGTCAGATATGTATACAATATCAAAATAGTTCAGCCAGTTCTGATTCAAACATCTGGAATATTTACAACCCAGAAAGAAAATCATGGCATTTTATTGCAACATATATATGTCGTACAAACCATACTTTCCAATGCATTTTTCCAAAAAGGAAGTGTCGATAATGAAGTATAGAAAAGATGAAGGAATTTAAGTTAGTTGCCATAAGGATACTTACTAACTGCACCTCTGCCAACTGAGTAATAATCTATATAGATTAATTTTTTTTACTTGGATCACCATTTTCCCAGATTTGAAGGGTTGGCACCAGGAACAGACAAAGAAAAGGCCACATTTGCTTAACATTCATTCTCTAGCTTGTCTTGCATAATGCTGCAAAACACAGCTCTCTGTTTCAAAATGCAATGGCCCCACAGAACCTTTCTATCATTCACCACTCACCACCCTCTCTGTTCTGCTTCTCCCACCTTTGCATGCTACATGCTCCTCTATGCATATGCCTAGCATCCTTTCTGAATAACTCCCATTCCACACCATCTCTTTTGCTCCATTTACTCTCACCTTTACCATTCTACACTCAATCTCTAATGGTTTTTACATCACAAAGTCTCTTTGCAGCTCACTTTACGCATTCACTCTCTTCACTTAAATATTTTTCTCTTTTCTATAAATCTCTACAAAAATCATTCACCTTTACTTTCACAAGTAGGTTATCAGAAAATCACACCAAATGGCAAAATCATAGTACACACATGATTTGCTCACACACAAACACACACACTTTTTCCATGCTTGTACTATATTTTCTGCCTTTGTGGAGAAATCAAGAACAGCAGATGACTGACTGAGCCACTTTTATTAATATAATGATTATATTATTTATATATATATATATATATATTTATATATATTTATTTATATAATATATATATTATCCCTGGGATAGGGGATGAAAGAGTACTTCCCACGTATTCCCTGCGTGTCGTAGAAGGCGACTAAAGGGAAGGGAGGCGGGTGGCTGGAAATCCTCCCATCTCGTTTTTTTTTATTTTTCTCAAAGTGGAACAGACGAAGGGCCACATGAGGATATTCCCTCATGGCAAGTCCTCTGTTCTTAGCGCTACCTCGCTAAATGCGGGGGGAAATGGCGATTCGTTATGGAAAGAAAAAGTATATATATTATTAATTTATTATTTTTATATATTAGATATTATATATATTATTTATTTATATTTTTTTTTTTTTTTTTTTTTTTGCTGTTCGCGCGTTTGCAAGGATAGCGCAAGGAAAGGGGGAAAAAAAAAAACAGAAGAAAGAAATGGCCAAACCACCCCCATACACATGTATATCTACGTCACACACGCAATTTTAATACATTACACAGCTTTCCTTGTTTTCACAGGACGCTTCACATGCATGATTCAAATCACTGATAGCACGGTCAACCCGGTATTTTACACCACATCGATCCTATTCACTCTATTCCGGGCCCGCTTCACCCTCCTGCAAAGTTCAGGCCTCGCCGATCACACAAAATATTTTTCACTCCATCGTGCTCACCTCCAATTTGGTCTCCCATTCTCCTCTGTGTCCTGTACCACCTCCGATCTACATATTTTCTTCTTGGTCATTCTTTCCTCCACTCATTTCTCTCATGTGAACAAACCTTTTCAAAAACTACCCTCTTCTGCAGTTCTCTCATAACAAGCTCTTTTTTATTTCAACACATCTCTATACCCTTACGTTACTACTCGATCAAAACACTTACACCACTATACTGTCCTCAAACATTTCATTTCCAGTCTTCCATCCTCCTGCGCACCAACTCTATCATAGTCCTCGCCTCGGCAACCATACAAACATTGTTGGAACCCACTATTCCATTCAAAACATACCATCTATTTTTGCTTTCCGAGTTAATGGTTCTCGGACTTCCACACATTCTTCAAGCGCTCCCAGAATTTTTCGCCCCTTCCCAACCCTATGAACCCCTTCCATCCAGTTTCCATCCGGCAAAGTTCACTCCCAGATATCTAAATACTTCACTTCCTTCCAGTTTTTCTCCATATCAAACTCAACTTCCAATTGACTTGGACCTCAAACCTCTGTACCTTATAACCTTTGCTCTTATTCCATTTACTCTTAACATTCTTCTTTCACACACTTTACCACAACTCAGTACCTGCTTCTGCAGTTTCTCACATGAATCAGCCACCTGCGCTGTATCATCGTGACAAACAACTCACTACTTCCCAAAGCTCTCTCATCCACAACATGACTGCATACTCGCCCCTCTTTCCAAAAACTCTTGCATTCTTATCCCTACAACCCCATCTTATAACAAAATTAAACAACTATGGAGGGACATCCCCCCCCTCACACCCCTGCTGCAAACCTTACATTCACTGAGAACCAATCACTTTTCCTCTTTCCTAACACGTACACATGCCTTATATCCCTCGATAATAACTTTTCACTGGCTTCTAACAACTCGCCTCCCCACCAAATATTCTTAATACCCTCCACAGAGATTCTTTCAATCTTATTCTATGCCTTCTCCGATCCATAAATGTACATACAAATCCATGTGCTTTTTCTAAGTATTTTCTCACATACATTCTTCAAAGCAAACACCTGATCCACAAGCCTTACCACTTCTTGAAACCACACTTGTCTTCCCCAATCTGATTGTCTGTACTCGCCTTCACCTCTCAATCAATACATCCCATTCCTAATTTACCAGGAATACTCAAACAAACTTATACCTCTGGAATTTGAGCACTCTTCTTTCCTTTGCCTTTGTTTACAATGGACACTATGGGCAATAATAATAATATTAATAATAATTAATAATAATTAATGTCGCGAAACTGCAGACAGAAGCTGGTGACTGGTTTGGTTAAAGTGGTGTGGAAGAGAAAAGTTAAGAGTATAAATGTTGAATATGAGCAAAGGTTATTAGGTACAGTAGGGTTGAGGGTCAATTCATATTGGGATGTGAGTTTAAAATGGAGAGAAAAAACTGGAGGAAGTGAAGTGTTTTAGATATCTGGGAGGTGGTTCTGGCAGTCGGATGGCCATGGGGAAGCAAGGAAAGTGGATCATAGGGTGGGGGAGGGGGTGCGAAAATTCTGGGGGCCTTGAATGAAGATGTGGGAAGTCGGGAACATTATCTCGGATAAGCAAAAAATGGGGTTATGTGTGAAGGAATATGTGGTTCCAAAACAAATGTTGTATAGGTTGCGAGGCGTGGGCTATGGATAGAGTTGTGCGCAGGAGGATGGATGTGCTGGAAATGAGATGTTTGTGGACAATGTGTGGTGTGAGGTGGTGTGATTTCGAGTGAGTAAAGTTAAGGGTAAGAGGAGATGTGTGGGAAATATAAAGCGCTGTGGTTTGAGAGAGCAGCAGAGGGGTTGTTTTGATAGGTGGTTTGGGCACATGGACGAGGAATGAGTGAGGAAAGATTGACAAGAGGATATTATTGTGTGGATGGTGGATGGGAGCAAGGAGAAGAGGAGGACAAATTGGAGGTGGAAATGATGGATGTGAAAAAGATTTTGTGTGATCGGAGGCTCTGAACATGCAGGAGGGTGAAAGGAGGGCAAGGAAAATAGCGTGTATTGGAGCGACGTGGGTATACTGGGGTTGACGTGCTGTCAGGGGATTGAAATCATGGCATGTGAAGCGTCTGGGGGGTAAACCTTGAAAAGCTGTGTGGTATGTATATTTTTCGTGTGTGGACGTTGCATTTAAGGTGTATGGTGGGGGAGGGGTTGGGCATTTCTTTGTCTGTTTCCTTGCGCCACCTCGCAAACGCGGGATACAGCGAAAAAGATAATAAAAAAAAAAAATATTATCTATATATATATATAATATATATATATTATATATATATTATATATATTATATATATATATATATATATATATTATATTTCTCTTGACCTCCTGTCTTTTTTTTATACGTTCTCCCAACTCAACGGCATTTTTTTCCTGCAAAATGCGTCCAAATGACTCTCTCTTCTCTTTCACTAATACTTATTTACTTTCTTCATCCCACCACTAATACCTTTCTAATAAAACCACCTCCCCTCTTAGCATGCCACAAGCTCCTTTGTGTGCAATCATCACTGATTCCATAAATACAACCATTCCTCCCCCCCTCCCCTTACTTCCATTGTTCCTCACCTTTTCCATTCTGTTACTCAATCTCTCCTGGTACTTCTCACCACAAGTCTCCTTCCCAAGCTCACTTACTCTCACCCCCCCCACCCTCTTAACCCCATTGGGCAAAATGGAGAGTTGGGGTGAGAGAGTATCATTTTAAAATTTTTTGGGAGAATAAAAAGTTGTTCTGGAAGGAGGTAAAAAAGTGCATAAGACAAGGGAGCAAATGGGAACTTCAGTTGGAAGGGTGCAAATGGGGAGGTGATGAAAAACAAAGTAGTGTGATTGTGAGAAAGGAGATGGGTGAGTATTTTGTGGGTTGTTGAAGTGTTTGATGATAGATGGCAGGATATAGGGGTGTTTTGGTCGAGGTGGTGTGCCAAAGTGAGGGTTAGGGAAATATGTGGTAACAGAGGAAGAGGTAGTAAAGCTTTGCGAAGATGAAAGCCGGGGAAGGCAGCAGGTTTGGATGGTTTGCTGTGGAATTTATTAAAAAAGGGGTGACTGTATTGTTGGGACTGGTTGGTAAGGTTATGTAATGTATGTATGGACTCATGGGTGAGGTGCCTGAGGATTGGCCAGAATGCGTGCATAGTGCCATTGTTACAAGGCAAGGGGAATAGTGTGAGTGTCAAATTTACAGAGGTATAAGTTTGTTGAGTATTCCTGGTAAAAATTATATGGGAGGGTATTGTTGATAGGGTGAAGGAATGTACACGAAAGCAATCAGATTGGGGAAGAGCAGTTTGGTTCAGAAGTGGTAGGAGGATTGTGTGGATCAAGGTGTCTTTGCTTTGAAGAATGTATGTGAGAAATACTTAGAAGCAAATGGATTTGTATGTAGCATTATGGATCTGGAGAAAGCATATGAAAGAGTTGATAGAGATGCTCTGTGGAAGGTATTAAGAAATATATGGTGTGGGAGGCAAGTTGTTAGAAGCAGTTTGAAAAGTTTTTATCGAGGAATGTAAGGCATGTGTACGTGTAGAAGAGAGGAAAAGGGATTGGTTCTCCGTGAATGTAGGTTTGCGGCCAGGGGTGTGTGATGGTCATCCTTGGTTGTTTATTTGTGTATGATGGGGTTGTTGGGAGGTGATGCAAGGAGTTTTGGAAAGAGGAGGCAAGTATAAAGTCTGTTGGGGATGTGAGAGGTGGGAAAAGTGAGTCAGTTGGTGTTCGACGATTGATACAGCGCTGGTGGGTGATTCATGTGAAAAAACTGCAGGAGCTTGTTGTCTGAGTTTGGTAAAGGTGTGTGAAGAAGAAGTTAAGAGTAATATGTGAATTAAGAGCATGGTTATTAGGTACAGTAGCGGTTGGAGGGTCATGTCAATTGTGGGAGGTGTTTTGAATGGAGAAAAACTGGAGGAAGTGATGTGTTTTAGATATCTGGGAGGTGGTTCTGGCAGCGGATGGAAACCATGGAAGCGGAAGTTGGAACATAGGGTGGGGGAGGGGGCGAAAATTCTGGGAGCCTTGAAGAATGTGTGGAAGTCCGAGAAAATTATCTACGGAATAGCAAAAATGAGTATGTTTGAAAAGGGAAAAGTGGTTCAAACAATGTTGTATGGTTGCGAGGCGTGGGCTATGGATAGAGTTTTGCGCAGGAGGGTGGTTTTTCTGGGAATGGATGTTTTTAGGACAAAGTGTGGGTGGAGGGGGGTTTTATCGAGTAAATAACGTAAGGGGAAGAGAGATTTTGTGGAAAAAAAAAAAGCGTGGGTGAGAGAGCAAAAAGAGGGTGTTTTGAAAAGGTTTGGAATGGAGAGGGAAGGGGTGAGGAAAGATTTACCAAGGGGGATATATGTGTCGGAGGTGGAGGGAAGAAGGGGAAGAGGGAGACCAAATTGGAGGTTTGGGAAAAATGGAGTGAAAAAGATTTTGGTGGAAAGGGGGCCCCGAAATGCAGGAGGGTGAAAAAAGGGGGGAAGGAAATAAGTGAATTGGGAGCGGGTTGGTATCCCCGGGGGTTGGGGCGTGCTGTTTAGTGGATTGAAAAACGGGGGTTTTTGAAGGGTTCTGGGGTAAACCATGGAAAGCTGTGTAGGTATGTATATATTTGATGTGTGGACGTATGTATATACATGTGTATGGGGGTGGGTTGGGCCATTTCTTTCGTCTGTTTCCTTGCGCTACCTCGCAAATGCGGGTGGGAGATAGCGACAAAGCAAAAAAAAAAAAAAAAAAATATTATATATATATGTTATATATATATATTACTATATATATCTATTATATATATTTTGTTTTACAATCCCAAACCTGTGCCTTTCTGGCTTTCATCTTCCGCAAAATGCTTTTTATTCCATCTTCTTGTTTACCAAATCATTTCCCTAACCTCTCACTTTGCCACACCACTAGACCTAAAACACCCTTATCTTGCCCTCTTCATCAAACACATTCAAAAACACCTTCAAAATATTCATTCCATTTCCTTTCTCACATCACACTAACTTGTTATCACCTCCCATTAGCCCCCTTCACTTAAGTTCCCATTTGCTCTTGTCTTACGCACTTATTTACCTCCGTTCCAGAACATCTTTTTACTCTCCCTAAAATTTATACGATACTCTCTCTCCACAACTCTCATTTGCCCTCTTTTTCACCTCTTGACCCTTCTCTTGACCTTCCTGCCTTTTTCTTGTATTACATCTCCACTCAATTGCATTTTTTTCCTGCAAAAATCGTCCAAAAGCCTCTCTTTTCTATTTCACTAATAATCTTACTTTTCATCCCAACCACTCACTACCCTTTCTATCAACCCACCTCCCCGATTTCATGCCACAAGCATCTTTTTGCGCAATCCATCACTGATTACCTACATACATCCCATTCCTCCCCCACTCCCCTTATTCCATTGTTCTCAACCTTTTTCCATTCTGTACTAGTCTCTTCCGTGGTACTTCCTCACACAAGTCTCTCACTTCCAAGCTTCCTTACGCTCACCACCCTCTTCACCCACCCATTCACTTCTTCTTTTCTGAAAATACCCCATACAAATCTTCACCTTAGGCCTCCACACATGATATTGATCAGCCATCCCTCCAGTTGCATCCTCCTCAGCTACATTTTAACATCCAAAAAGTCTCTCTTCGCTGCGCCTTGTCTAATTATACCAGTAATTCAATAACGCTCTTGGCATCTCTCCTACTTACACACGTTATACTTATGTATATCTCGCTTTTTTAAAACCAGGGTTTTCCAATCACCAGTCCTTTTTCAGCACATAAATCTACAAGCTCTTCACTTTTCCATTTACAACACTGAACACCCATGTATACCATTATTCTCAACTGCCACATTATCATCTTTGCATTCAAATCACCCATCATATAACCAGTCTTGTGCTCAAAAACCACTAACACACTCATTCAACTGCTCCAAAAAACTTACTTCATGATCTTTCTTCTCTGCCAGGTCATTGCACCAATATACCCATCTCTCTCCATCACTTTCAGTTTTACCCATACCAATCTAGAATTTACTTTTTTACATTCTTATACATACTCCACAACTCCTGGTTTCTGGAGTAGTGCTATTCCTTCCTTGCTCTTTGTCCTCTCATTAACCCCTGACTTTACTCCCAAGACATTCCAAACCACTCTTCCCCTTTACCTTAAGCTTCGTTTCACTCAGTAGCCAAACATCCAGTTCCTTTCCTTAAAAATACTACCTATCTCTCCTTTTTTCCCTCTTAGTTACACACACTCATTAGACACCCCCCATCTGAGCATTCGAAGAGGCATGAGCACTCCCCGCGTGATCCTTCTTCTGTTTCCCATTTTAGAAAGTTAAAATTACAAGGAGGGGTTGATTTCTGGCTCCCCACTCCATCCTTTTAGTCGCCTTCTACGACACACACACATGACGTAGAAGGCGACTAAAAGGGGAGGGGAGCATGGGGGCTGGAATCCTCCCCTCTCTGTTTTTTTTTTTTTATTTTCAAAAGAAGGAACAGAAAGGTGGCAAGTGAGGATATTCCCTCAAAGGCCCAGTCCTCTGTTCTTACGCTACCCTCGTAATGTGGGAAATGGCGGAATAGTTGAAAGAAAGAAAATTCTATATATATATAGTATCCTGGGGACTAGGGGGATAAGAATACTGCCTCACGTATTCCCTGCGTGTCGTAGAGCGACTAAAAGGGGAGGAGCGGGGTGGCTGGAAATCCTCCCTCTCATTTTTTTTTTTAATTTTCCAAAAGAAGGAACAGAGGAATTGGCCAGGTGAGGGTATTCCCTCAAAGGCCCAGTCCTCTGTTTCTTAATGCTACCTCGCTAATGCGGGAAAATGGCGAATAGTTTAAAAGAAAAGAAAAAAATATTATATATAATTGGGGAGGAGAGAGCTTGGGAAGTGAGTCAGTTGTTGTTCGCTGATGATACAGCGCTGTGGCATGATTCATGTGAAGAAACTGCAGAAGCTGGTGGACTGAGTTTGGAAAAGTGTGTGCGAAGAAGGGAAAGTTAAGAGTAAATGTGAATAAGAGCAAGGTTATTAGGTACAGTATAGGGTTGAGGTCAAGTCAATTGGGATGTGAGTTTGAAAGAGAAAAAACTGGATGGTAGTGGAAGTGTTTTAGATAATTGGGGTGGATCTGGCAGCGAAGGAACCATGGAAGCGGAGGAAGTGGATCAAGGGTGGGGGAGGGGGCGAAAATCCTGGGGGCCTTGAAGGAATGTGTGGAAGTCGTGAACATTTATCTCGGAAAGCAAAAATGGGTATGTTTGAAGGAATAGTGGTTCCAACAATGTTGTATGGTTGCAAGGGTGGGCTATGGATAGAGTTGTGAGCAGGAGATGGATGTGCGGAAATGAGATGTTGGGACAATGTGTGGTGTGAGGTTGGTTTGATCGAGTGAGAAAGTAAGGGTAGAGAGATGTGTGGAAATTAAAAAGAGCGTGGTGAGAGAGCAGAAGGGGTGTTTTGAAGTGGTTTGGGGACACATGGAGAGGATGAGTGAGGAAAGATTGACCAAGAGGATATATGTGTCGGGAGTGGAGGGAACAAGTGAGAAGAGAGGGGAGACCAAATTGGAGGTGGAAAGATGAGGGAAAAGATTTTGTGTGATCGGCCTGACCATGCAGGAGGGTGAAGGAGGGCAAGGATAGAGTGAATTGGAGCGATGTGGTATACGGGGTTGACGTGCTGTCAGTTGGATTGAGCAGGGCATGTGAAGCGTCTGGGGTAACCATGGAAAGGCTGTGTAGGTATGTATATTGCGTGGTGGACGTATGTAGATACATGTGTATGGGGGGGGGGTAGGGCCATTTCTTTCATCTGATTCCTTGCGCTACTCGCAACGCGGGAGACAGCCGACAATTTTAATAAGAAAAATAAATTATATATATCATTTTATATATTTATTATCTTTGACGCTGTCTCCCACGTTTGCGAAGGGTAGCGCAAGGAACAGACGAAAGAAATGGCCCAAACCCCCCACCCATACACATTGTATATCATACGTCCAAACACGCAAATATACATACCTACACAGCTTTCCTAGGTTTACCCAGACGCTTCACATGCCTTGATTCAATCCACTGACAGCACGTCAACCGGTATACACATCGCTCCAATTCACTCTATTCCTTGCCCTCCTTTCACCCTCCTGCATGTTTCAGGGCCCCGATCACACAAAATCTTTTTCACTCCATCTTTCCACTCTCAATTGGGCCTCCCTCTTCTCCTCGTTCCGCTCCACCTCCGCAACATAATCCTCTTGGTCAATCTTTCCTCCACTCCATGTCTCCATGTGCCCAAACCACTTCAAAACACCTTTTCTGCTCGCTCAACCACGCTCTTTTTATTCACACATCTCTCTTACCCTTCGTTACTACTCGATCAAACCACCTCACACCAACATGTCCTCAAACATCTCATTTCCAGGACACATCCATCCTCTGCGCACAACTCTATCCATAGCCCACGCCTCGCAACCATACAAACATTGGTTGGAACCACTATTCCTTCAAACATACCATTTTTGCTTTCAACGATAAGGTTCTCGGCTTCCACACATTCTTCAAGGCCCCCAGAATTTTCGCCCCCTCCCCCACCTATGATCCCCCATTCGGCTTCCATGTTCCATCCGCTGCCAGATCCACTCCCAGATATCTAAAACACTTCACTTCCTCAGTTTTTCTTCTCATTCAAACTCACCTCCCAATTGACTTGACCCTCAACCCTACTGTACTAAAACCTTGCTCTTATTAACATTTACTCTTAACTTTCTTCTTCCAACACACTTTTCCCAAACAGTCACCAGCTTTCTGCAGTTTCTCACATGGAATCAGCACAGCGCTTTATCTCAGGCGAACAAAAACAACTGACTCACTCCCCAAGCTCTCTCATCCCCACAGACTTATACTTGCCCCTCTTTCCAAAAACTCTTTTGCTTTTAACCTCCCTAACAAACCCCATCCATAACAAATAAACAAATATGGAGAGACATCACAACCCCTGCCGCAAACCTGTCTCCTTGTTTTTGTAGGTAGTGAAGGAAAAGACAAATGAAATGGCCCAACCCACCAACTACAATGTATATATTTACACACCCACACATGCAATATACATATACTATACATTTCAATGTATAATACATATACATACACAGACAATATACATATATAACATGTTCAATTTCTATTGCTGCCTTCATCCATTCCCGACGCCACCCCTGGCCACCACATGAAATGCAACCCCCCGCCCAAGCTGTGTTGCAAGGCAGCATAGGAGGGACAACAAAAAGGCCACAATTCGTTCCAACCACTCATTCTCTAGGCTGGTCATGTGTTAATGCACCAAAACCATAGCTCCCTTGCCCATCCAGGCCCCACTAAACTTTCATGGTTTACTCCAGACAATTCACATGCCCTGGTTGCAATCCATTGACAGCACCGCGACAACCAGTCATACCACATCGTTCCTATTCACTCT
>NW_027264605.1:0-12610 GCF_036320965.1 Panulirus ornatus | reverse complement strand
GGTTTCTATACCATCATGATTCATAACGGTTCTACATCATTTTTTTTTTTCATAAGGGTTTCTATACCATCATGACATAACGGTTCCATAACTCAATGATTCATACGGTTCCCATACCATCATGATTCAAACGGTTTCTTTACCATATGATTTTAACGTTCCCCTTTACCATCATGATTCTAGGGTTTTTCTTACATCATGTTTTCATAAGGGTTTCCCTCCTATGTTTCATAACGGTTTCTATACCATCATGATTCAAACGGTTCCCAAAAAACCATCATGTTTCATAACGGTTCCCATACCATATGTTTCTAAGGGTTTCCCATTCCATTATGTTTTCAAAAGGGTTTCCCCTTTTCCCAAATCATGATTCTTTAACGGTTCCCTTTCCATCATGATTCACAACGGTTCCCTTTACCTCAGGGAATTCATAAGGGTTCCCATATTTTTCCCATGATCAAAAACGGTTCCATACCTCTTTGTTTAACGGTTCCCAAAACCATCATGATTCTAAGGGGTCCCTAAAAACTGATTCACAAGGGTTTCCCTCCCAAATCATGATTCATAAGGGTTTCCCATACCATCTGATTCAAAAGGGTTTTCCCCATCCACATGATTTCATAACGTTCCCATACCATCTTGATTCAAAAGGGTTTCATAACCATCATGATTCATAAGGTTCCCATACCATCAGGATTCTAACGGTTCCATACCATCATGATTCACAACGGTTCCCCCATCATGTTTCTAACGGTTCCCTTTACCTCATGTTCACAACGGTTCCTACCTTTCTTTGATTCATAACGGTTCCCATACCATATGATTAATAACGGTCCTTTCCCATCATGATTCATATCGTTCCCATACCTCATGATTCATAACGGTTCCGATACCTCATGATTCATAACGGTTCCCACCCCAACATGTTTTCATAAACGTTCCTTTACCATCTTTAATTCTTTACGGTTCCCATACATCATGATTCATAACGGTTCCCACCAACATGTTTCATAAGGGTTCCATCCTCAGGATTCCCCCCGGGTTTTCCCATACCTCATGATTCTAAAGGTTCCGATCCATAAATGATTCATACAGTTCCACCACATGATTAAAGGTTTTCCCATCCATCTTGATTCATAACGGTTCCCATACCATCATGTTTCAAAAAGGGTTCCATACCTATGTTTTCATAGGGTTTTCCTTTATCTGTTTTTCTAACGGTTCCATACATTTGATCACAACGTTCCCAACCATCATGTTCATAAACGGTTCCAACCCCCTGATTCTTTAACGGTTCCCATACCATAGATTCATAAGTTCCCATACCATCTTGATCACACGGTTTTATCCCCTCATGATTCATTGGGTTTTCCCATACCATCATGTTTTCTTAACGGTTCATACCATCTGATTCACAAGGGTTTCCCCATCCAAATATGATTCATAAACGGTTCCCATACCATCTGATTCACAACGGTTCCCATCCCATCATGTTTTAAAAGGGTTTCCCCTCATCATGTTCAAAAAAAGGGTTTCCCCATCCATCATGATTCATAACGGTTCCCTTTCCCATCATGATTCATAAGGGTTTCCGATACATCATGATTCATAAGGGGTTCCCACCCACATGTTTCCCAAAAACGGTTCCCATTACCATCATGATTCATAACGGTTCCCATACCATCTTGTTTCATAACGGTTCCCCACACCACTTGTCAAAAAACGGTTCCATCCCCTCATGTTTTTCACAACGGTTCCCATACCATCATGTTTCATACGGTTCCGATACCATATGATCTTTAACAGTCCCATACTCATGATTCTTACGGTTCCATACCATCATAAATTCATACGGTTTCTATACCATCATGTCTAAGGGTTTCCCCATACCATCATGATTCATAACGGTTTCTATACCATCATGATTCATAAGGTTCCCATAAATCAGATTCATAACGGTTCCCATACATCTTTGATTAAAAACGGTTTAATACCTCATGACCCATAAGGTTTTCCATACCATCATGTTTCATAACGGTTTTATACCTTTATGATTCTTTAGGGTTTTCCCATCCCCATCAGATTCATAGGGGTTTTTATACCATCTTTGTTTCAAAAACGGTTCCATAACATCATGATTATAAGGGTTTCCCCAAAACCCATAAATGTCATAAAGGGGGTTCCCATACCTTTCTGATCATAACGGTTCCCATACCATCATGTTCAAAAAGGGGTTCCATACCTCATGATTCACAACGGTTCCCATACCATCATGTTTCATACGTTCCCATACTTCATGATTACAACGGTTCCCATACCTAATGATTCATAACGGTTCCTTTACCATCATGATTCAACGGTTCCATACCATCTTGATTCACAACGGTTCCCTTTAAACCATCATGATTCATAACGGTTCCCATCCCACATGATTCATAACGTTCCCCAAACCATCTTGTTTCCCTAACAGTTCCCAACCATCTGATTACAACGGTTTCTATACTCATGATTCATAACGGTTCCCATCCTTTCATGATTCAAAAACGGTTCCTTCCATCATGATTCACAACGTTTCTATACATAAATTGATTAAAACGGTTCCCATCCCATCATGATTCATAACGGTTCCCTAACTCAGGATCAAAAACGGTTTCTATACCTCATGATTCATCGGTTCCATACATCATGTTTCATAAGGGGTTCTTCCCATCCATGATTCATAAGGGTTTCCCCATACCTCAGATTCACAAGGGTTTCTTACCATATGATTCAAACGTTCCATACCATCATGATTCAAAAAGGGTTTTTCCCATCAGGTTCATACAGTCCCATACATCATGATCACAAGGTTCTATACCATCATGATTAAAAACGGTTCCCATACCTCATGATTCTAACGGTTCCATACCATCATGTTTTCATAAGGGTTCCCTTTCCATCATGATTCACAACGGTTCCCATACATCATGATTCAAAAACGGTTCCCATACCATATGATTCAAAAACGGTTCCCATACCTCATGATTCATAACAGTTCCCATACCAATCATGATTCACAACGGTTTCTATCCATATGATTCTTTTAACGGTTCCATACATCATGGATTCTACGGTTCCATACCATCGGGATCCCAGGGGTTTCATACCATCATGATTCATAACGGTTCCATACCATCATGATTCATAACGGTTCCAAAACATCATAAATCTAACGGTTTCTATCCCATCATCATTCAAAACGGTTCCCATACCTCATGATTCAAAACGGTTCCCTTTCCCATCAGATTATAACGGTTCCCATACCATCATGATTCATAGGGGTTCATACATCATGTTCATAAGGGTTTTCCTTTTTCATCATGTTCACAAGAGTTCCGATACCATCATGATTTTTAACGTTCATCCCATCTGTTTTTCACAGAGTTCCGATCCCAAATATGATTCGAATGCGGAGGCGTGGCTTGGCAACAAACGTTCTAGATTTTAAATTTACGATTTGTAACTAAGGGCTCCTCATGTAGACGTCATTTCCATCATTACTTGTTGTCTGGTACAAATACGGGGCCCCGTCACGTAGACGTCGTCACCAAACATTATTTGGTTTGGTACATTTTTCAGGTGGCTCCGTCATGTAGACGTCAGTCCAACATTTCTGGTTGTCGGGTAAAAATTTACAGGTGGTTCCGTCATGTAGGTCAGTACCATACATTATTTGTTGTCTGGTACAACATACGGTGGTCCGTCATGTGAGCCAGTCCCCCATACATTATGGTTGTTGGTACACATAAGGGGGGCCCCCTCACTGTAGAGGGCATTTACCATACATTACTGTTTGTCGGGTACAACATACAGTGGTCTCACTGTAGCGTTTCAGTACCATAATTACTGGTGTCTGGTACAACATACAGGTGGTCCGTCACTGTAACGTCGTCACATACTTATGGTTGTCTGGTACAACATAGGTGTCCCCAAACACTGTACACGTCAGTCCCATCCCATTATGGTTGTCTGGTACACATACAGTGGCTCCGTCTTGTAGACGTCAGTCACCATACATACTGTTGTTGGTACCCCATACAGGGGCTCCGTCACTGTCATTTCAGTCACCTACATTACGGGTTTTTGTCTGGTACAACTACAGTGGCTCCGTCACGACACGTCGTCACCATTACATTACTGGTTGTCTGGAAAACAACATACAGGTGGCTCCGTCATGTGGGCGTCAGACACATACATTTATTTTTTGTTTTTGGTACACTTTGGGGGGTTTGCTGAAACTGTAAACATGTAGAATTTTTGGGTTTTTAACCTTTAACTTAACTAAAGCATTATGGAAACATGAACAAATTTTACGAATAAAATTCAGGAGGGATCAAAAATAAAAAAGGAATGAGAGCGATAAAAACCCAACAGTTTAAAAGGACAAAGTATGAATGGAAAGCCGGGGAAAAGGGGGCCGCCACCCAAAATTTAAAAGTTCGCGTTCAGTGGCAGAGTTAGATTAATTGTCAGATTCCATTGCTCTGGTGGAATTTAAAGGTCTGGGTCCCTCTACAGTCGGGAATTTTTAAGGGTTTAAAATAAGGGGAAAATTCCAAGAATATCGTCAAAAAAATTTCCCACTTTAAAATTTTTATTTTTATGTAAAAGCTTTTTCTAAACGCTGCAATATGACGGTTTGCATACTTTTGCATGGTAGTATTAAAGTTTTTAATTGACGGTTAAAAAACCTAACCTAACCTAACTAACCTAATCTAATGACATTTCAAAAAGGGGAGTTTGTTGACAAAATTCAGCTGGAAGATTTACGTTCAATGATGATGTTTGATGTTGTTAAGGGAATGAGGGAATTAATGGTGAATTTTAAGTTCGCGTTTCATGGAGCATTTTGACCCCAATTAGTTAAAATGTCGGGTTTTTAATGATTTTATGTAAAAGGGTTTGGGCCCCGATGGTGGGAGTTGTAGACACAGCCATAATCATCCGTTTGATTGCTTTTTGAAACTGACAGGAATGTAAATACAAAAAAATTTATGAACAAAACAGTGAGTTGGTGACATGTTTCATATATTTGTGTTTCAATTGAAGATAGTTTGTAGTTTCCTTAAGGGGAAGAATGGTGGAAAAATGGTGAAAAAATTTGTGCAAAAAAACAGGGCTAAGTTTTTTTCAGTCCAAACTAGAATTTTTTGTTCACTTCTTGGGACATTGATTCAGGACATTCAATGGCTGAGATTTACATATACAGAAAATTTCAAACAAGGCCGATGGGACAGATAGATAGATGTTGAATGAATAGGTAACTGTAGATGTAGGTGCAATCAGAGTCCCCTTTATGTTTTCGAAACTAGCGAATGAGTGATGTTGCGGCTATAACCATCGTCTATGATTATTGTAATGACTAATAATGATTAATCTTTATTTTTTTTTTGGCGACTGCTTGTTAGCCTTTAAAGGGTTTTATGTTCCTCAAATTTTGCCCGGACCCAAACACTAGGAGGTCAGCAGTTCGACTTGGGTCTTTGGGCCATGTTTATGGAAACCAACAGAATGGATGTATCTTTTTTAAATTTTTTTTTTCCCTCCCCCATGGATGGGGGGGCTAAATGTTGGAACTTTTTCCCAAGATTATCATTATGATAACCGCTTTCAGTAAAATGTTTGACCATAATTTGCAATTTAAGGAACTTTTGCCATAGGAAAAAGTTTCTGTGGACGGGTATAAAAAAAAAAAAAGGTCGGACTGTGGAGGGGGAGCAGTTCTCCAATCTCAGGGACGGGATTAAGGTTCAAGGAAATTTAGGGATGAATGTTGGTGGGTGTGGATTAATCTTCAACACGCGGCTTCAGCTTTAGGGGGCGGTGCTGGTGAAAGGGGCTGCAAAATCCTCCGTGGCAGGACGGGGAAAATAGGGTCTTCATCGACTACCAAATACGAGTAAAGTGGGATCCACCAAGCTGATTCATCCCATAGAAGGTTTTAAAAAAGGGTTTTTTAAGGGTTTTTTTCCCAATTCAGTGGTAGGCATCACTTTGCCCCCTTTTTTTGGTGGGGCCCCAAAAAAAAAATTAAAAAAAAAATTTTTGGGGGTGGTGGCCTTCCCGGTTTAACTACACAGTTTCCTCGTGGGGGCCTTTGCACGGTCATCATCATCTTGATGCCGAGTCTGGATCTTCACCCCCCACCTTCGTGCACGGGTTTCATTTTCGGGCGTTTTATCTCTTCCCCGGAAGGCCTTTGGCTTCTGGAAGGCACCGCTTTCCCCCTGGGCCAGGCCCTCAGCCGGGGAAAAAGGCAATTCGGTGTAGGTATCCTGGTGGCGGCCGTTGCGTCCCCCAAGTCTGCGATTGCTTGATGCCCCACCCTTTTCCCGTGTTCTGCCGACGTTCAGGACGGCAGCTTTCTCGTTTCCCCAAAACCCCTTTGCAGGGAAATTCAAATATCGCAAATATAGGGGTCGTTCGGCTTTACAATCTTTTAAAAGCCCCGGGTTTTCTGGAAAGTGAGCTCGAAAAATTAAGGAAGGTTCCTTGCCAGGGTACAAAGGGCCCGCGCGGACGTGAGTCATTTCTGCCCATCTGGTGAGATGAGTGATTTACTTGGGCGAAGTAAACTTTCTAGCCGCACTTGCAAAATTTTAGTGAAGCCCCACAAAAAATAGAGTAGACTAGGGTTCCCCATTGATTTTATATCCTAGATTATAGATTAACAGAGTGAAGTTGAAGCCCCCCCCCCCCCCTAGTTTTGTGAAGTGAAAAATCAATATAGTGAAAATGGCAGGATACGGTAGGGTGTAACCCGGGCAGAATTACCTCTTTTGGGAGGTGTCATGTAGCTTGTAGGGGAAAATAATGACATAAATTTTGGGTTTTTTGGTTGTTTTGTATATGTTTTGTGTGTCTGTGTGTGGGGTGTGGGTGTGTGTGTGCGGGTGTGGTGTTGTTTGTGTGTGTGTGTGTGTGTGTGTGTCGCGTATTGGTGTTTTTGTGTGGGTGTGTGTGTGTGTGTGTGGGGTTTTTGTGTGTGTGTGTAGTTTTACAAGATATTAAGAAAGACGGGAAAGCAGGGTAATCTCGTGAGCAATGCCCTCCTTTTTGTGCGCGTTGTCAACAGGGTGGTCTAATTACCCTTGCGCTGTCTGGTGTTTTGTTGACAAAAATTTTATAGTAAATTTTCCCAGTTTAAAAAAAGAGAAAAAATCTAAAACTTTTTTTTTTATTTTTTTCCCCAAGGATGAGTTTCGTACGGAGACTTGGGGCAACTTATGAGCAATAACTTATAGTACTTTAAAAACAAAATTTTTGGGACCAAATAAAAAGGGACGGTTTCATCAACATATGCCTTAAAACCAGGACAAAATTTATTCTTTCCCCCTTTAAAAGCAAAATTTTACATACATAACCTGTATTGGCCCAAATAACCCTAATGACCTGATAAAGTGATTATGCAGATAAGAGATGAGGGGAAAAATACTCTAACAATATGAGCTGGAAAACAAAGTTACTAGCAAAAGTGACTCTTTCAATAAGTAAGCTCAAGAATATTTTTTTCTTTAATTTAAAACTGTGGTATTGGGGAAATATGGTATGTACTTCTTGATATTAAAAAATTCGCCTTTGTCTTTGTTGAGTTTGTAGAAAAATGTGGTTTTTGGGTTATCTATTTGTCTTAGATTTTTTCCATCCTCGTTTATGTTATGAATGTCTTTCCAATTCTATCACAGCAATACCCCTTACCTTTCTTTGTCCTGTGGAAATGTGTGTTAAACTTTTATGTGTGGGATAGTTTTCCTCCTTACTTTTCACCATTGAACATCTTTTTTGCTCTAAATCAAAATATTTGATTAATCCATGTGAGTTCTACGTACCCAATCATGACACCTTTTTTCTCTCACCGTCTTTTACCTACAGAGAGGGGACACATTATCTCTCACCATCATGTTCACTGAAAAAAGGGGACACCCTTATCTTCACCGTCTTGTTCACTATAGAGAGAGACACCATTATCTTTTCACCATCATGTTTACTACAGAGGGGGACCCCCATTTTCTTCCCATCATGTTCAATACAGAGGGGGGACACCATTATCTCTCAAAATCATGTTCACTACAGAGGGAGACCTTATCTCTCAATTCATGTTCATACAGGGGGGAGAAAACCATTATCCTTTTCCCCTCATTTTTTCTGGCCTTTCAAGTAACAAAAAGATCTGCCCACTCGGACCACCTGGCCATTGTTTGTTTGTTCCAACTTTTTCCCTCCCATCGATCGCCAATATAAACCAGTCTGTCCCATTATCGATACTATTAACCCAAACTGTTTTCCCTCTATTTATTTTCATTTAACACGTCGTCCCCCTCTATCGTTCTTCACTATACCTGTTTGCCCCCCTTTTTCGATCTTCATATACCTGTCTGTCCATCTATCGAAACTTCACGATACCTTGTCTGTCCTATCTATCGATCTTCACTATACCGCCTTCCCATCTATGGATCTTCTCTATTTCCCTGTCTGTCCCATCTTTCGATCTTCCCCTATACCTGTTGTCCCATTTAATCAATCTTATAAAGTGTTGTCCCATTACAATTTACCCATGCCTCGTCCCATTATGGTTTTTCACTATACCCGCCTGTCCCATCTATTTTCTTCACTATACCCTGGGCGTCCCCTCAATCAAATCTTATATGTGTGTTTCCCTTTACTTTTTCACTATAACCCCTGTTTCCCCTCTATGGTCTTCACTAAACCAGCCCCCGCGTCCCAAACTAGGATCTTCACTTACCCTGTCTGTCCATTTAAAACAATTCATTATAAAGTGTCCCATCTGCACATCTCACTATAACCCTCTGTCCCATCTATGGCTCTTCCCCTTACCCCGCCCGTTCCATCTATTTAAACTTCACTTTACCCTGTTGTCCCCTCTATGGATCTTCATATACCCTGTCTGTCCAAATTTCGAATCTTTACTGTACCCTGTCAGTCCCCTGTATGCATCTTCACTACCCTGTCTCTCCCCCTTTATGGATATTTACTATCCCTGTCCGTCCTTTTATCAATCTTCACTGTACCCAGTCTGTCCCATCATGGATGTTCACTACACCTGTTTTGTCCCACCTATTGTCTTCACTTTTATCCAGTCTGGGCCATCCCCTGTCCCCTGGTCACATTAAAACATTAACCCACCTACATTATTTTAGATGGTTCTTGCATTCAAAATCGCCGAGTCGACTATACTTTTATTTCTTGTGGGAATTAGAGATGGGGGTACTTATATTTTTTTCCATATCAATATAGACTCACTATATTGTGAATTTCAGGATAACGGGTTATTCGTAAAGTGCACAACGTTCATAGTATTTTCAACATGGAAGTTTTTGCAAAAAGCTCAGTTGTGGAGGTGGTCGAGCAGAAGCAGGTGCTTGGGTCGCCCTCCTTGCCCGCCTACCTGCCTTTCCCGATTGGGGGGATTTGCTGGAACGTCCCCCACACGAGACCCGACTCCACATATAGTGAGTTGGGCTGCGATGATGACGACATACATTTTCATCGTGCCCACCAACGGCAGTTCAAGGGGTTCTCAAAACGTCCTGCAAGGTATCCCATCGGGGTCGTCAAGTTCCATACAAAATTTTCAAGGTCGAAGTCTGGAATTCTTCACCCAGTTGGGGCGAATCGTTCGCTTCGACATGCGTCTTACACGAACCTACGAAAACCCACCGCGTTTCCCGTTCCGTATCCTGCTAGCCCCCTCAAGAAGGCACTCTGCCGAGTGACACATTTCGTCAAACGGTCGCTGTGCAAAAAGGGGAAACCTCACCGTCCCTGATGCTGACCAAGTGACCTCGCCCACTCAGGGGCCCTGCCCCCCCCATTTTCCCTACCAGACCCACCATCCATGAGGAAATCAGCCCCACCCTTGTTGGCCCACTTAGGGGGGACATGGCAGGTCTCAAGACCTGTCAGGTCCCCCCATTCAAGCCCGACGGGGTTCCCCCAAAACACACGTCAGGCCCCTTTAAAGCCCGATTGGTCCCCCAAAACTGTCGGCCCAGCGTTCTAGCCCGACTGGGACCAATAACACATGCATGTCCTACGTTACAGACCGACGATCCGCACCAGTAAGGGCGTTAAAAGGCGTGTCGAGATAAATCACGCCCCCGTGCCAAAAGATTCTTTGGGTTTGAGGAACCTGAGTTCTTTCTTCCTGTTTTTTGCTGAGGGAAAAACGGTAGGTGGACACTGGGGTTGTTTGTGTTTGTTTTTTGGGTTATCGTGAGGAACCAACACCAAGACAACTTTAGTTTCGCCCCCCGCCAAGGATAACGTTAATCGGGGCGGAAGTCTGGTTTTCCCCAGTAGGGGGTGACACATAATATCTATTTGGGGAAAATGTTAAAAAACAAAGAAAAAAAAAAATTTTGGGGAAACATTATCCGCCAAAAAAACATAAATTTAGGGGATAATTTCTTCGTCTTCAAAGAAAAAATGAACTTTTCCCGACGCTACCGTGCCTTTTCCAAAAAGCAACCCTCAAAAAAAAAACACTTTGCGCAAGGACTGGGTTTAGCCATCTTCATATGGCTGGGGTATTCTTCCCTCTGATTGTTTTCTTTTTTTTTAAAGATTAAGGAAGTTATAATAAATATTGTATTGAGTTTCTCCGTTGGCGTCAGGGTAAACACCCATCCCCCGAGCTTGTTTCCCTTTTCCCGTGGTGGGGGGGACTTCATGGATTGGGCAGTAGCAACCATCGTTGGTTGCTTCTGTTCAACCCTTGAACAAAAAAACCAAGCATCTTGAAGTAATTGCGTATAATTTTATTGGTGTAAAACTGACGCGAAGTGGTTGTCTTAATTTTGTCAGAAATGTTTGGGCGTTTGGCTGATGGCGGAGTCGGTTTGGCGCTGTGGTCATAAAGGGGAAAACGGGGGGATTTTGGGAACCGGGCCGAAGTAGCTACAGTGAGCCCCGCAGCTGTCCTATACTGTGGAAGGCACTCATGTAAGGTGTGCAGTGGCGCAGCGTAACCCGGGAACGGACAAAACCAAAAAAAGCAATCTTGATCATGGAAAAGGCTATCCTGCTCAGGTAGATAAGGACGTTTTTTGTATTTGCTTCGCTTTAGAGGATGAAATCTTGCCGTGAAATCAACAAGTAAAAAACTGTAGTTAGTGGTGTGAAGTGGAATTACCGCATTTTGTGGTTAAAAAGTAAAACGAAAAATTTCTTTTTCTCCTTTAATCGGGGGTTTTTTGTAGCCAACATCCTAAGGTTGTTTTTTTTAAAGGTTTTTTGGTAATACAAGGTTATGACCTCAGCAATTTGTGATGGAAAGTGCAGGGAAAAGTGGTAATGTATATAATTGAATTTTAGTTGTTTAAAAAAAAGTGTAATAAAATTTTGTCTTCTCTTGCCCCCTTATTAATTAAATACAGGTAAGTTTTCTCTTAACGAGGGGATAAGCTAGGCACTCGGCTTGTAAATTGGGGACTTTCCCTTCATTTCCACAAAGTTGGCTGAACGAAAGGGGGGTGTAGAATTCCCTAGACGAACTAAGATAGGAAATCAATCTACATCAAAAATTGAAAAACGCCGCTCTGTGTGTGTGTGTTGGTGTGTGTGTGTGTGTGTGTGTGTGGTGTGTGGTGTGTTTGTGCGGGGCGTGTTTTGGGTGTGTGTTTTGTGTGTGTGTGTTTTGGGGTTTTGTGTGTGTGTGTGTTTGTATACTACTATAATCATTTTCCGTTGAGAGTTTGAGGAAGGATTTGTTTCACTTTTGTTGCCCTGTCTTTAAACCCTTTTAATGTAAAATATGTTTTCCTCTGTGTTTGGGTCCACCACACCCCCACACACACACACACACACCACCACACACACACACACACAAAACACGCAATAAAACCCATAAAATCATTTGTTTTTTCTTCAGAAGGATATCTTACACCTTAATTATAAAAAACCAAAAAAATTCATAAAAAAAAAATTTTACATTATTTCCACACGTGTGATATATGTTTTGTATTGAAATGTGGCGGAAAAAAAATTCCCTTTTAAAATTTTAAAAAACGTGATTGAGGACGTAAAGAATCTGGTTACCAAAAATAATGGTTATTTTGATAAATGATTTATTTTGATAAAAAATGTAGTTTTAAGGGGTATTAGTGAAAGAGAAGAGAAGGCATTTGGGGCGAAATTTTTGGGAGGAAAAAATGCCCAAATTTAGTTTGGGGGGAGTATAAAACAAGAGGGCAGGGGTCAAGAGAAAATGCAAGAGGTGAAAAAAAGGGGGAATGAGGTTGGGGTGAGAGAGTATCAATAATTTTTTTGGGAGAAAAAAAAAGGGTGTTCTGGAGGGGTTTATAAAGTGCGTAAGACAGGGGGGCAATGGGAAATTCAGTGAAGGGGGGCAAAATGGGAGGTGATAACAAAAGTGGTGTGTGAGAAAGGGGGTTGGAGGGTATTTGAAGGTTTGTTGAATGTCTTGATGAAAAGGTGGCAGATTTTTAGGGTGTTTTTTCGAGGTGGTGTGCAGTGAGGGGTTATGGAAAATTATTTGGTAAACAGAAAGAGGTACTAAAGCTTTGCGAAGTTGAAAAACCGGCAGGGGAGC
>NW_027264604.1:0-14579 GCF_036320965.1 Panulirus ornatus | reverse complement strand
TTACATCTCAGGTTAGCGGGCGAAGGGTGTCGGAGGGCAAAAGTGGCGTGGGATGCGGCTCCGTCACCTTCCGCTCCTTACCTCTCAGGTTAGCGGGCGAAGGGTGTCGGAGGGCAAAAGTGGCGTGGGATGCGGCTCCGTTACCTTCCGCTCCTTACCTCTCAGGTTACCGGGCGAAGGGTGTCGGAGGGCAAAAGTGGCGTGGGATGCGGCTCCGTCACCCTCCGCTCCTTACCTATCAGGTTAGCGGGCGAAGGGTGTCGGAGGGCAAAAGTGGCGTGGGATGCGGCTCCGTCACCTTTCGCTGCTTACCTCTTAGGTTAGCGGGCGAAGGGTGTCGGAGGGCAAAAGTAGTGTGTGATGCGGCTCCGTCACCTTCCGCTCCTTACCTCTCAGGTTAGCGGGCGAAGGTTGTCGGAGGGCAAAAGTGTCGTGGGATGCGGCTCCGTCACCTTCCGCTCCTTACCTCTCAGGTTAGCGGGCGAAGGGTGTCGGAGGCCAAAAGTGGCGTGGGATGCGGTTCCGTCACCTTCTGCTCCTTACCTCTCAGGTTAGCGGGCGAAGGGTGTCGGAGGGCAAAAGTGGCGTGGGATGCGGCTCCGTCACTTTCCGCTCCTTACCTCTCAGGTTAGCGGGCGAAGGGTGTCGGAGGGCAAAAGTGGCGTGGGATTCGGCTCCGTCACCTTCCGCTCCTTCCCTCTCAGGTTAGCGGGCGAAGGGTGTCGGAGGGCAAAATTGGCGTGGTTAGGTTAGGTTAGGTTAGGTTAGGTTAGATTGGGTTAGGTTAGGTTAGGTTAGGTTAGGTTAGGTTAGGTTAGGTAGGGTTATGTTAGGTTAGGTTAGGTTAGGTTAGGTTGGGTTGGGTTGGGTTAGGTTAGGTTAGGTTAGGTTAGGTTGGGTTAGGTTAGGTTAGGTTAGGTTAGCTTGGGTTGGGTTAGGTTAGGTTAGGTTAGGCTAGACTAGGCTAGGTTAGGTTAGGGTAGGTTAGGTCAGGTCAGGTCTGGTCAGGTTAGGTCACTTTTCCCTTTCCTATGCCCAACTAGATTAAAACAAGACCATTATGTAGCAGAAAACATACCACTAGTTAGCACTCCAGAGATCGTTCCTGCTATGGGACTGCCAAGGTTGGTGAAGACATCCACTTTCATGTAGTTTGCACGCCAACTTTACTGTACATTCTGATCTACACCATCTAGTAGGAACTCCCGGGTTATGCTGTCTAGCGAGTGGCCATTCACCTGCAAAGTGAAATGCTTAACCAAAAGCAACCACGTACTATTGATTATATTCCTTTACCCCAATATGTCAGAACCACTAAACTCCATTTCCTCTACTATTACTATTATTACCACTGAACACCACTAATCTATAGATATGCCTGCTACTTTCTCTAAAATTATGAAGGCCAACACGACAGTTTTTGGTTCCCAATTATGTATTAAATCATGAGCATACAGCCTTGGTTTGCTCACATACATTGACTTAAAGTGCAGGAATACACGAGTTAGCCAACTGTGCACGTGATCCATTCGATAAACAGGAAACCAAATATAGACATCCTATGTATATAACACAACATGTTTAGTAGCCAGTATAAAGCAGTATTAGCCATATAAAGGACACCAGTTTCATACTGGTTTGCAATGCAAGAAGAATGCCTACTTGAATCCACATTTACAAAGTGATATCCCCACAAATTCTCAAAAAAATTTCCATTTGTTTAATAATCTTTTTAACATATACTTTCCCACGAATACTCAACAAACTTATACCTCTGTAATTGGAACACTCACCTTTATCATCCCCTTTGCCTTTGTACAACAGCGCTATGCATGCATTCCGCCAATCCTCAGGCACTGCACCATGAACCAAACATACATTGAATATCCTCACCAACCAGTCAACAACATGGTCACCCCCTTTTTTAATAAATTCCACTGCAATGCCATCCCATTCCTCCCCCACTCCCCTTACTTCCATTGTTCTCACCTTTTTCCATTCTGTACTCAGTCTCTCCTGGTACTTCCTCACACAAGTCTCCTTCCCAAGCTCCCTTACTCTCACCACCCTCTTCACCCCAACATTCACTCTTCTTTTCTGAAAACCCATACAAATCTTCACCTTAACCTCCACAAGATAATGATCAGCCATCCCTCCAGTTGCACCTCTCAGCACATTAACATCCAAAAGTGTCTCTTTCGCACGCCTGTCAATTAACACGTAATCCAATAACGCTCTCTGGCCATCTCTCCTACTTACATACGTACACTTATCTATATCTTGCTTTTTAAACCAGGTATTCCCAATCACCAGTCCTTTTTCAGAACATAAATCTACAAGCTCTTCACCATTTCCATTTACAACACTGAACACCCCATGTATACCAATTATTCCCTCAACTGCCACATTACTCACCTTTGCATTCAAATCACCCATCACTATAACCCGGTCTCGTGTATCAAAACCACTAACACACTCATTCAGCTGCTCCCAAAACACTTGCCTCTCATGATCTTTCTTCTCATGCCCAGGTGCATATGCACCAATAATCACCCATCTCTCTCCATCAACTTTCAGTTTTACCCATATTAATCGAGAATTTACTTTCTTACATTCTATCTCATACTCATACAACTCCTGTTTCAGGAGTAGTGCTACTCCTTCCCTTGCTCTTGTCATCTCACTAACCCCTGACTTTACTCCCAAGACATTCCCAAACCACTCTTCCCCTTTACCCTTGAGTTTCTTTTCACTCAGAGCCAAAACCTCCTGGTTCCTTTCCTCAAACATACTACCTATCTCTCCTTTTTTCACATCTTGGTTACATCCACACACATTTAGACACCCCAGTCTGAGCCTTCGAGGAGGATGAGCACTCCCCGCATGACTCCTTCTGTTTCCCATTATAGATATTGATAGGTGTTTTATTTTTATATGGATATTGTGTGTATATTCTATTAGGTGTATTTGTTGTATTTCAGCTGTATTATTTGTGTAATTACAGTTGCATTTGTAGTGAATATTAAGTGTATTAGTTTGATATGATTATAAGCAGTATGTTAGTGTGTGTGTTACTTGTATATTAGCATAAGCGTAACTTTCATATTATAAGGTATATTGTAATTGCTATATATAGTGAAATATTTGCATTTATTGTATACTATTGTAGATGATTTTATTATTTGCTTGTGTGTATTAATTGAATAATATTAATATGATGTTTATTGGTGTTATATTATCATGTGTATTACTGTTTTCAAATGTATTATGTTTTTTGCAAGGTTTATTGCTGTTATATTTTGAATGTTACAAATTGTAAAATTTATAATGAATAATATATTTTAAGAGCTTATGTACATTTGTGTTGGTATATATATACTTGGATGGCATTGCATTGGAATTTATTAAAAAAGGGGGGTGACCATGTTGTTGACTGGTTGGTGGGGATATTCAATGTATGTTTGGTTCATGGTGCAGTGCCTGAGGATTGGCGGAATGCCCGCTTACCTCTCAGGTTAGTGGGCGCAGGGTGTCGGAGGGCAAAAGTGGCGTGGGATGTGCGCTTCGTCTCCTTCCGCTCCTTGCCTCTCACGTTAGCGGGCGAAGGGTGACGGAGGGCAAAAGTGGCGTGGGATGTGCGCTCCGTCACCTTCCGCTCCTTACCTCTCAGGTTAGCGCGCGCAGAGTGAAAGAAGGCAAAGGTGGCCTCGGATGCGCTCCGTCACCTTCCCCTCCTTATCTCTCAGGTTAGCGGGCGAAGGGTGTCGGAGGGCAAAAGTGGCGTGGGATGCGGCTCCGTCACCTTCCGCTCCTTACCTCTCAGGTTAACGGGCGAAGGGTGTCGGAGGGCAAGAGTGGCGAGGGATGCGGCTCCGTCACCTTCCGCTCCTTAACTCTCAGGTTAGCAGGCGAAGGGTGTCGGAGGGCAAAAGTGTCGTGGTATGCGGCTCCGTCACCTTCCGCTCCTTACCTCTCAGGTTAGCGGGCGAAGGGTGTCGGAGGGCAAAAGTGGCGTGGGATGCGGATCCGTCACCTTCCGCTCCTTACCTCTCAGGTTAGCGGGCGAAGGGTGTCGGAGGGCAAAAGTGGCGTGGGATGCGGCTCCGTCACCTTCCGCTCCTTACCTCTCAGGTTAGCGGGCGAAGGGTGTCGGAGGGCAAAAGTGGCGTGGGATGCGGCTCCGTTACCTTCCGCTCCTTACCTCTCAGGTTACCGGGCGAAGGGTGTCGGAGGGCAAAATTGGCGTGGGATGCGGCTCCGTCACCCTCCGCTCCTTAACTCTCAGGTTAGCGGGCGAAGGGTGTCGGAGGGCAAAAGTGGCGTGGGATGCGGTTCCGTCACCTTCCGCTCCTTACCTCTCAGGTTAGCGGGCGAAGGGTGTCGGAGGGCAAAAGTGGCGTGGGATGCGGCTCCGTCACATTCCGCTCCTTACCTCTCAGGTTAGCGGGCGAAGGGTGTCGGATGGCAAAAGTGGCGTGGGATGCGGCTCCGTCACCTTCCGCTCCTTACCTCTCAGGTTAGCGGGCGAAGAGTGTCGGAGGGCAAAAGTGACGTGGGATGCGGCTCCGTCACCTTTCGCTCCTTACCTCTCAGGTTAGCGGGCGAAGGGTGTCGGAGGGCAAAAGTGGCGTGAGATGCGGCTCCGTCACCTTCCGCTCCTTACCTCTCAGGTTAGCGGGCGAAGGGTGTCGGAGGGCAAAAGTGGCGTGGGATGCTGCTCCGTTACCTTCCGCTCCTTACCTCTCAGGTTACCGGGCGAAGGGTGTCGGAGGGCAAAAGTGGCGTGGGATGCGGCTCCGTCACCCTCCGCTCCTTACCTCTCAGTTTAGCGGGCGAAGGGTGTCGGAGGGCAAAAGTGGCGTGGGATGCGGTTCCGTCACCTTCCGCTCCTTACCTCTCAGGTTAGCGGGCGAAGGGTGTCGGAGGGCAAAAGTGGCGTGGGATGCGGCTCCGTCACATTCCGGTCCTTACCTCTCAGGTTAGCGGGCGAAGGGTGTCGGAGGGCAAAAGTGGCGTGGGATGCGGCTCCGTCACCTTCCGCTCCTTACCTCTCAGGTTAGCGGGCGAAGAGTGTCGGAGGGCAAAAGTGACGTGGGATGCGGCTCCGTCACCTTTCGCTCCTTACCTCTCAGGTTAGCGGGCGAAGGGTGTCGGAGGGCAAAAGTGGCGTGTGATGCGGCTCCGTCACCTTCCGCTCCCTACCTCTCAGGTTAGCGAGCGAAGGTTGTCGGAGGGCAAAAGTGGCGTGGGATGCGGTTCCGTCACCTTCCGCTCCTTACCTCTCAGGTTAGCGGGCGAAGGGTGTCGGAGGGCAAAAGTGGCGTGGGATGCGGCTCCGTCACCTTACGCTCCTTACCTCTCAGGTTAGCGGGCGAAGGGTGTCGGAGAGCAAAAGTGGCGTGGGATGCGGCTCCGTCCCCTTCCGCTCCTTACCTCTCAGGTTAGCGGGCGAAGGTTGTCGGACGGAAAAAGTGGCTTGGGATGCGGCTCCGTCATCTTCCGCTCCTTACCTCTCAGGTTAGCGAGCGAAGGTTCTCGGAGGGCAAAAGTGGCGTGTGATGTGGCTCCGTCACCTTCCGTTCCTTACCTTTCAGGTTAGCGGGCGAAGGGTGTCGGAGGGCAAAAGTGGCGTGGGATGCGGCTCCGTCACCTTCCGCTCCTTACCTCTCAGGTTAGCGGGCGAAAGGTGTCGTAGGGCAAAAGTGTCGTGGGATGCGGCTCCGTCACCCTCCGATCCTTACCTCTCAGGTTAGCGGGCGAAGGGTGTCGGAGGGCAAAAGTGGCGTGGGATGCGGCTCCGTCACCTTTCGCTCCTTACCTCTCAGTTTAGCGGGCGAAGGGTGTCGGACGGCAAAAGTGGCGTGTGATGCGGCTCCGTCACCTTCCGCTCCTTACCTCTCAGGTTAGCGGGCGAAGGGTGTCGGATGGCGAAAGTGGCGTGGGATGGGGCTCCGTCACCTTCCGCTCCTTACCTCTAAGGTTAGCGGGCGAAGGGTGTCGGAGGGCAAAAGTGGCGTGGGATGCTGCTCCGTCACCTTCCGCTCCTTACCTGTCAGGTTAGCGGGCGAAGGGTGTCGGAGGGCAAAAGTGGCGTGGGATGCGGCTCCGTCACGTTCCGCTCCTTACCTCTCAGCTAGCGGGCGAAGGGCGTCGGAGGGCAAAAGTAGCGTGGTTAGGTTAGGTTAGGTTAGGTTGGGTTGGGTTGGGTTAGGTTAGGTTAGGTTAGGTTAGGTTAGGTTGGGTTCGGTTGGGTTAGGTTAGGTTAGGTTAGGTTGGGTTGGGTTAGGTTAGATTAGGTTAGGTTAGGTTGGGTTGGGTTAGGTTAGGTTAGATTAGGCTAGGCTAGGTTAGGTTAGGTTAGGTTAGGTTAGGTTAGGTCAGGTCAGGTCAGGTCAGGTTAGGTCACTTTTCCCATTCCTATGCCCAACTAGATTAAAACAAGACCATTATGTAGGAGAAAACCTACCACTAGTTAGCACTCCAGAGATCGTTTCTGCTATGGGACTGCCAAGGGTGGTGAAGACATCCACTTTCATGTAGTTTGCACGCCAACTTTCCTGTACATTCTGATATACACCATCTAGGAGGAACTCCCGGGTTATGCTGTCTAGCGAGTGGCCATTCACCTGCAAAGTGAAATGCTTAACCAAAAGCAACCACGTACTATTGATTATATTCCTTTACCCCAATATGTCAGAACCACTAAACTCTATTTCCTCTACTATTACTATTATTACCACTGAACACCACTAATCTATAGATATGCCTGCTACTTTCTCTAAAATTATGAAGGCCAACACGACAGTTTTTGGTTCCCAATTATGTATTAAATCATGAGCATACTGCCTTGGTTTGCTCACATACATTGACTTAAAGTGCAGGAATACACGAGTTAGCCAACTGTGCACGTGATCCATTCGATAAACAGGAAACCAAATATAGACATCCTATGTATATAACACATGTTTAGTAGCCAGTATAAAGCAGTATTAGCCATATAAAGGACACCAGTTTCATACTGGTTTGCAATGCAAGAAGTATGCCTACTTGAATCCACATTTACAAAGTGATATCCCCACAAATTCTCAAAAAAATTTCCATTTGTTTAATAATCTTTTTAACATATACTTTCCCACGAATACTCAACAAACTTATACCTCTGTAATTGGAACACTCACCTTTATCATCCCCTTTGCCTTTGTACAACAGCGCTATGCATGCATTCCGCCAATCCTCAGGCACTGCACCATGAACCAAACATACATTGAATATCCTCACCAACCAGTCAACAACATGGTCACCCCCTTTTTTAATAAATTCCACTGCAATGCCATCCCATTCCTCCCCACTCCCCTTACTTCCATTGTTCTCACCTTTTTCCATTCTGTACTCAGTCTCTCCTGGTACTTCCTCACACAAGTCTCCTTCCCAAGCTCCCTTACTCTCACCACCCTCTTCACCCCAACATTCACTCTTCTTTTCTGAAAACCCATACAAATCTTCACCTTAACCTCCACAGGATAATGATCAGACATCCCTCCAGTTGCACCTCTCAGCACATTAACATCCAAAAGTGTCTCTTTCGCACGCCTGTCAATTAACACGTAATCCAATAACGCTCTCTGGCCATCTCTCCTACTTACATACGTATACTTATCTATATCTTGCTTTTTAAACCAGGTATTCCCAATCACCAGTCCTTTTTCAGAACATAAATCTACAAGCTCTTCACCATTTCCATTTACAACACTGAACACCCCATGTATACCAATTATTCCCTCAACTGCCACATTACTCACCTTTGCATTCAAATCACCCATCACTATAACCCGGTCTCGTGCATCAAAACCACTAACACACTCATTTAGCTGCTCCCAAAACACTTGCCTCTCATGATCTTTCTTCTCATGCCCAGGTGCATATGCACCAATAATCACCCATCTCTCTCCATCAACTTTCAGTTTTACCCATATTAATCGAGAATTTACTTTCTTACATTCTACCTCATACTCATACAACTCCTGTTTCAGGAGTAGTGCTACTCCTTCCCTTGCTCTTGTCATCTCACTAACCCCTGACTTTACTCCCAAGACATTCCCAAACCACTCTTCCCCTTTACCCTTGAGTTTCGTTTCACTCAGAGCCAAAACATCCAGGTTCCTTTCCTCAAACATACTACCTATCTCTCCTTTTTTCACATCTTGGTTACATCCACACATATTTAGACACCCCAGTCTGAGCCTTCGAGGAGGATGAGCACTCCCCGCAGGACTCCTTCTTCTGTTTCCCATTATAGATATTGATAGGTGTCTTATTTTTATATGTATATTGTGTGTATTTTGTATTAGGTGTATTTGTTGTATTTCAGCTGTATTATTTGTTTAATTACAGTTGCATTTGTAGTGAATATTAAGTGTATTAGTTTGATATGATTATAAGTAGTATGTTAGTATGTGTCTTACTTGTATATTAGCATAAGCGTAACTTTCATATTATAAGGTATATTGTAATTGCTATATATAGTGAAATATTTGCATTTATTGTATACTATTGTAGATGATTTTAATATTTGCTTGTGTGTATTAAATGAATAATATTAATATGATGTTTATTGGTGTTATATTATCATGTGTATTACTGTTTTCAAATGTATTACGTTTTTTGCAAGGTTTATTGTTGTTATATTTTGAATGTTACAAATTGTAAAATTTATAATGAATAATATATTTTAAGAGCTTATGTACATTTGTGTTTGTATATATATACTTGGATGGCATTGCAGTGGAATTTATTAAAAAAGGGGGTGACCATGTTGTTGACTGGTTGGTGGGGATATTCAATGTATGTTTGGTTCATGGTGCAGTGCCTGAGGATCGGCGGAATGCCCGCTTACCTCTCAGGTTAGTGGGCGCAGGGTGTCGGAGGGCAAAAGTGGCGTGGGATGTGCGCTCCGTCTCCTTCCGCTCCTTACCTCTCACGTTAGCGGGCGAAGGGTGTCGGAGGGCAAAAGTGGCGTGGGATGTGCGCTCCGTCACCTTCCGCTCCTTACCTCTCAGGTTAGCGCGCGCAGAGTGAAAGAAGGCAAAGGTGGCCTCGGATGCGCTCCGTCACCTTCCGCTCCTTACCTCTCAGGTTAGCGGGCGAAGGGTGTCGGAGGGCAAAAGTGGCGTGGGATGCGGCTCCGTCACCTTCCGCTCCTTACCTCTCAGGTTAACGGGCGAAGGGTGTCGGAGGGCAAAAGTGGCGAGGGATGCGGCTCCGTCACCCTCCGCTCCTTAACTCTCAGGTTAGCGGGCGAAGGGTGTCGGAGGGCAAAAGTGTCGTGGTATGCGGCTCCGTCACCTTCCGCTCCTTACCTCTCAGGTTAGCGGGCGAAGGGTGTCGGAGGGCAAAAGTGGCGTGGGAAGAGGCTCCGTCACCTTGCGCTCCTTACCTATCAGGTTAGCGGGCGAAGGGTGTCGGGGGGCAAAAGTGGCGTGGGATGCGGCTCCGTTACCTTCCGCTCCTTACCTCTCAGGTTACCGGGCGAAGGGTGTCGGAGGGCAAAAGTGGCGTGGGATGCGGCTTCGTCACCCTCCGCTCCTTACCTCTCAGCTTAGCTGGCGAAGGGTGTCGGAGGGCAAAAGTGGCGTGGGATGCGGTTCCGTCACCTTCCGCTCCTTACCTCTCAGGTTAGCGGGCGAAGGGTGTCGGAGGGCAAAAGTGGCGTGGGATGCGGCTCCGTCACCTTCCGCTCCTTACCTCTCAGGTTAGCGGGCGAGGGGTGTCGGAGGGCAAAAGTGGCGTGGGATGCGGCTCCGTCGCCTTCGCTCCTTACCTCTCAGGTTAGCGGGCGAAGAGTGTCGGAGGGCAAAAGTGGCGTGGGATGCGGCTCCGTCACCTTTCGCTCCTTACCTCTCAGGTTAGCGGGCGAAGGGTGTCGGCGGGCAAAAGTGGCGTGGGATGCGGTTCCGTCACCTTCTGCTCCTTACCTCTCAGGTTAGCGGGCGAAGGGTGTCGGAGGGCAAAAGTGGCGTGGGATGCGGCTCCGTCACTTTCCGCTCCTTAACTCTCATGTTAGCGAGCGGAGGGTGTCGGAGGGCAAAAGTGGCGTGGGATGCTGCTCCGTCACCTTCCACTCCTTACCTCTCAGGTTAGCGGGCGAAGGGTGTCGGAGGGCAAAAGTGGCGTGGGATGCGGCTCCGTCACCTTCCGCTCCTTACCTATCAGGTTAGCTTGCGAAGGGCGTCGGAGGGCAAAAGTAGCGTGGTTAGGTTAGGTTAGGTTATGTTGGGTTGGGTTGGGTTAGGTTAGGTTAGGTTAGGTTAGGTTAGGTTAGGTTGGGTTGGGTTGGGTTAGGTTAGGTTAGGTTGGGTTGGGTTAGGTTAGGTTAGGTTAGGTTAGGTTGGGTTGGGTTAGGTTAGGTTAGATTAGGCTAGGCTACGCTAGGTTAGGTTAGGTTAGGTTAGGTTAGGTCTGGATATGTCAGGTCAGGTTAGGTCACTTTTCCCATTCCTATGCCCAACTAGATTAAAACAAGACCATTATGTAGGAGAAAACCTACCACTAGTTAGCACTCCAGAGATCGTTTCTGCTATGGGACTGCCAAGGGTGGTGAAGACATCCACTTTCATGTAGTTTGCACGCCAACTTTCCTGTACATTCTGATATACACCATCTAGGAGGAACTCCCGGGTTATGCTGTCTAGCGAGTGGCCATTCACCTGCAAAGTGAAATGCTTAACCAAAAGCAACTACGTACTATTGATTATATTCCTTTACCCCAATATGTCAGAACCACTAAACTCTATTTCCTCTACTATTACTATTATTACCACTGAACACCACTAATCTATAGATATGCCTGCTACTTTCTCTAAAATTATGAAGGCCAACACGACAGTTTTTGGTTCCCAATTATGTATTAAATCATGAGCATACAGCCTTGGTTTGCTCACATACATTGACTTAAAGTGCAGGAATACACGAGTTAGCCAACTGTGCACGTGATCCATTCGATAAACAGGAAACCAAATATAGACATCCTATGTATATAACACAACATGTTTAGTAGCCAGTATAAAGCAGTATTAGCCATATAAAGGACACCAGTTTCATACTGGTTTGCAATGCAAGAAGTATGCCTACTTGAATCCACATTTACAAAGTGATATCCCCTCAAATTCTCAAAAAAATTTACATTTGTTTAATAATCTTTATAACATATACTCTCCCACGAATACTCAACAAACTTTTACCTCTGTAATTGGAACACTCACCTTTATCATCCCCTTTGCCTTTGTACAACAGCGCTATGCATGCATTCCGCCAATCCTCAGGCACTGCACCATGAACCAAACATACATTGAATATCCTCACCAACCAGTCAACAACATGGTCACCCCCTTTTTTAATAAATTCCACTGCAATGCCATCCCATTCCTCCCCCACTCCCCTTACTTCCATTGTTCTCACCTTTTTCCATTCTGTTCTCAGTCTCTCCTGGTACTTCCTCACACAAGTCTCCTTCCCAAGCTCCCTTACTCTCACCACCCTCTTCACCCCAACATTCACTCTTCTTTTCTGAAAACCCATTCAAATCTTCACCTTAACCTCCACAAGATAATGATCAAACATCCCTCCAGTTGCACCTCTCAGCACATTAACATCCAAAAGTGTCTCTTTCGCACGCCTGTCAATTAACACGTAATCCAATAACGCTCTCTGGCCATCTCTCCTACTTACATACGTATACTTATCTATATCTTGCTTTTTAAACCAGGTATTCCCAATCACCAGTCCTTTTTCAGCACATAAATCTACAAGCTCTTCACCATTTCCATTTACAACACTGAACACCCCATGTATACCAATTATTCCCTCAACTGCCACATTACTCACCTTTGCATTCAAATCACCCATCGCTATAACCCGGTCTCGTGCATCAAAACCACTAACACACTCATTCAGCTGCTCCCAAAACACTTGCCTCTCATGATCTATCTTCTCATGCCCAGGTGCATATGCACCAATAATCACCCATCTCTCTCCATCAACTTTCAGTTTTACCCATATTAATCGAGAATTTACTTTCTTACATTCTATCTCATACTCATACAACTCCTGTTTCAGGAGTAGTGCTACTCCTTCCCTTGCTCTTGTCATCTCACTAACCCCTGACTTTACTCCCAAGACATTCCCAAACCACTCTTCCCCTTTACCCTTGAGTTTCGTTTCACTCAGAGCCAAAACATCCAGGTTCCTTTCCTCAAACACACTACCTATCTCTCATTTTTTCACATCTTGGTTACATCCACACATATTTAGACACCCCAGTCTGAGCCTTCGAGGAGGATGAGCACTCCCCGCAGGACTCCTTCTTCTGTTTCCCATTATAGATATTGATAGGTGTGTTATTTTTATATGTATATTGTGTGTATTTTGTATTAGGTGTATTTGTTGTATTTCAGCTGTATCATTTGTTTAATTACAGTTGCATTTGTAGTGAGTATTAAGTGTATTAGTTTGATATGATTATAAGTAGTATGTTAGTATGTGTCTTACTTGTATATTAGCATAAGTGTAACTTTCATATTATAAGGTATATTGTAATTGCTATATATAGTGAAATATTTGCATTTATTGTATACTATTGTAGATGATTTTAATATTTGCTTGTGTGTATTAAATGAATAATATTAATATGATGTTTATTGGTGTTATATTATCATGTGTATTACTGTTTTCAAATGTATTATGTTTTTTGCAAGGTTTATTGTTGTTATATTTTGAATGTTACAAATTGTAAAATTTATAATGAATAATATATTTTAAGAGCTTATGTACATTTGTGTTTGTATATATATACTTGGATGGCATTGCAGTGGAATTTATTAAAAAAGGGGGTGACCATGTTGTTGACTGGTTGGTGGGGATATTTAATGTATGTTTGGTTCATGGTGCAGTGCCTGAGGATCGGCGGAATGCCCGCTTACCTCTCAGGTTAGTGGGCGCAGGGTGTCGGAAGGCAAAAGTGGCGTGGGATGTGCGCTCCGTCTCCTTCCGCTCCTTACCTCTCACGTTAGCGGGCGAAGGGTGTCGGAGGGCAAAATTGGCGTGGGATGTGCGCTCCGTCACCTTCCGCTCCTTACCTCTCAGGTTAGCGCGCGCAGAGTGAAAGAAGGCAAAGGTGGCCTCGGATGCGCTCCGTCACCTTCCGCTCCTTACCTCTCATGTTAGCGGGCGAAGGGTGTCGGAGGGCAAAAGTGGCGTGGGATGCGGCTCCGTCACCTTCCGCTCCTTACCTCTCAGGTTAACGGGCGAAGGGTGTCGGAGGACAAAAGTGGCGAGGGATGCGGCTCCGTCACCCTCCGCTCCTTAACTCTCAGGTTAGCGGGCGAAGGGTGTCGGAGGGCAAAAGTGTCGTTGTATGCGGCTCCGTCACCTTCCGCTCCTTACCTCTCAGGTTAGCGGGCGAAGGGTGACGGAGGGCAAAAGTGGCGTGGGATGCGGCTCCGTCACCTTCCGCTCCTTACCTCTCAGGTTAGCGGGCGAAGGGTGTCGGAGGGCAAAAGTGGCGTGGGAAGCGGCTCCGTCACCTTCCGTTCCTTACCTATCAGGTTAGCGGGCGAAGGGTGTCGGAGGGCAAAAGTGGCGTGAGATGCGGCTCCGTTACCTTCCGCTCCTTACCTCTCAGGTTAGCGGGCGAAGGGTGTCGGAGGGCAAAAGTGGCGTGGGATGCGGCTCCGTCACCTTCGCTCCTTACCTCTCAGGTTAGCGGGCGAAGAGTGTCGGAGGGCAAAAGTGGCGTGGGATGCGGCTCCGTCACCTTTCGCTCCTTACCTCTCAGGTTAGCGGGCGAAGGGTGTCGGAGGGCAAAAGTGGCGTGGGATGCGGTTCCGTCACCTTCTGCTCCTTACCTCTCAGGTTAGCGGGCGAAGGGTGTCGGAGGGCAAAAGTGGCGTGGGATGCGGCTCCGTCACTTTCCGCTCCTTAACTCTCAGGTTAGCGGGCGAAGGGTGTCGGAGGGCAAAAGTGGCGTGGGATGCGGCTCCGTCACCTTCCGCTCCTTACTTCTCAGGTTAGCGAGCGAAGGGTGTCGGAGGGCAAAAGTGGCGTGGGATGCGGCTCCGTCACCTTTCGCTCCTTACCTCTCAGGTTAGCGGGCGAAGGGTGTCGGAGGGCAAACGTGGCGTGTGATGCGGCTCCGTCACCTTCCGCTGCTTACCTCTCAGGTTAGCGGGCTCATAGTGTCGGAGGGCAAAAGTGGCGTGGGATGCGGCTCCGTCACCATCCGCTCCTTACCTCTCAGGTTAGCGGGCGAAGGGTGTCGGAGGGGAAAAGTGGCTTGGGATGCGGCTCCGTCATCTTCCGCTCCTTACCTCTCAGGTTAGCGAGCGAAGGTTCTCGGAGGGCAAAAGTGGCGTGGGATGCGGCTCCGTCACCTTCCGCTCCTTACCTCTCAGGATAGCGGGCGAAAGGTGTCGGAGGGCAAAAGTGGCGTGGGATGCGGCTCCGTCACCCTCCGATTCTTACCTCTCAGGTTAGCGGGCGAAGGGTGTCGGAGGGCAAAAGTGGCGTGGGACGCGGCTCGGTCACCT
>NW_027264603.1:0-14004 GCF_036320965.1 Panulirus ornatus | reverse complement strand
TTGCATCGTTTTTGTTGCTTGGACCCCGGGCAGACCCCCATCCCACTACCTCCTCTCTGAGCATACCTCGGGGAAACACTTCTTCGTCACAGATGCAGAAGGTTTAGCTCAAAGTCGCAGTTATGTAAACCTTAAAGAAACGATCTTGTGGTTTATATCTTTGTCTTAGTTATTACGTTAGGCTCGGTAATGACTGCTGTTGTACACACACATACATACACACACTTGCTTAGGAGAAAGTACCTAAGTAAGAGACAACAGCAACTCAGGAAAAACAGGTCATGTGTAAGAAATCTCTCCGACATCTGCGAGAGAAAGAGTTCTGTTTTAGACAAAAGAGAATGATTGTTGGATTATTGTACCTGGACTGCCAGAAATCATTTGGAAATGCACCACAGAAGACGATGGAAAAAATAAAGATGGATCTTCAAGCAGGAATAAGGACACTCTTTCAGTGGATCGACAATCACCGTAGTGGAAGGAACAAAGGTCGCAACTTAGAGGAGTTTTCTCAAATTGGGTTGAGGTCACCAGTATTGTGTCACAGGGTTCGGTCTTCTTGATCTGTGTTGATGAAGTACCTGAAGGACGGAACTCATACCAGAGTATATTTGCGGATGATACCAAGATCATGAGGGAAGTAAAGAAAGAAGAGGAATGCGTCAAAAAGACCTGGTACATGGTTGAAGAAATTCAGTCCGAGTAAATGCAAGATAATGGAGATGGGACACAGTGAAAGAGTGCATCGCTACGAATATAATCAAGCGGAGATACGCCACACGAACCTAACTGGGAAGAAAACGAAACATGTCAAAGTCGCCCACTTAAGCTGGGCAAGTGTGACAAGTGGGTTTTCCTGGGGTTGATTCCTGGGGCCAAACATATTTGATATACTATGTGAACAATCTATCACACGAGACAGAATCATACCCAGATATGTTTACAGATGATGCCAAATTTAGAAGAGAAATATGAGGTGACAGGGACTGCGAAATATAAAGAGACCCAGACAATATAGTGTTATACAACAATGGACGAACAAATAGACAACGAAACTTCACCCTAGAAAACGCATAGTCAAGGTGATGGAAATGGGTTTAGACAAACCAAGCAGGGAGCATCATATCAGGGAAAGTAACCTACATCATTTGTACAGTGAAAGGGTCATAGGAGTTGGCATGATATCGATTTTGTTATCAGAAAATCTTGTGAGAGGGATCATGAGGAAGTCAAGCTGTATTTTGGTCAGTATTAAAATTGCTGTTTAATGCATCATGACAATGAAATGTTTAGAAGGGCAAATACGACACATGTTCGACTTAAGATGGCATGTGTTGCGCCAGTTTGGTCTCCTCACCTGAGGAGCCACAGGGAACTGCTGGAAAGGATAAGAAAAAGAAATGCGAAAGGAACGTCACCAGAATTCAGGTGACTTAGTTTTGGAGAGGGAAGAGAAGCTTTCGATCTGCCTATTTTGGAAGAAAGAAGAATAACAAGAGATATGATGATTTCACACAATCTTTGGTGTCATATCGACGTCAGTAGATAATCCAAAACAAGAGGAACACCGCTGGAAGTTAGGGAAGAAAAGTGTCCGGAGGGACGTGAGGAAGCCTTTCCTTCAGTAAGTGAGAAGAACACAAGCGAAGAGGAAGAGAAGTCTGGGTAATACGTATTTCAACACACTATATGGCTGTGAAGCTGACCTGAAATACATTTAATATGTTGTATCTCATGTTGCAGCCAGTTGCTCGTGTAGCTAGTAAATATGCAATGTGTCACAGTATTCAACTTCTTGCTTGAACAACTGCAGTACAGGTTTTAATACGGTATGGAATGGTAATACCGAAATATTCCTCAGGAAGGCCTTCTTTTCGTTAACATGTATGTATGTATGTATGTATGTATGTATAAATATATGTATGTATGTATGTATAAATGTAGGTATGTATGTGTGTATGTATTTATGTATGTTATATATTATTATTTTTTATTACACTCTGTCGCTGTCTCCCACGTTAGCGAGGCAGCGCAAGGAAACAGACGAAAGTATGGCCCAACCCACCCACATACACATATATATACATACACGTCCACACACGCACATATACATCCCAATACATCTCAACGCATACATATATATGCACACACAGATATATACATAGAAACACATGTACATAATTCATACTTGCTGCCTTTATTCATTCCCGTCGCCACCCCGCCAAACATGAGAAGAAAACACCCTCCCCACGCATGTGCGTGAGGTAGCGCTAGGAAAAGAAAACAAAGGCAACATTCGTTCACACTTAGTCTCTAGCTGTCATGTATAATTCACCGAAACCACAGCTCCCTTTCCACATCCAGGCCCCACAGAACTTTCCATGGTTTACCCCAGACGCTTCACATGCCCTGGTTCAATCCATTGACAGCACGTCGACCCCGGTATACCACATCGTTCCAATTCACTCTATTCCTTGCACGACTTTCACTTTCCTGCATGTTCAGGCCTCGATCACTCAAAATCTTTTTCACTCCATCTTTCCACCTCCAATTTGGTCTCCCACTTCTCCTCGTTCCCTCCACTTCTGACACATATATGCTCTTTGTCAATCTTTCCTCACTCATTCTCTCTATGTGACCAAACCATTTCAGAACACCCTCTTCTGCTCTCTCAACCACACTCTTTTTATTACCACACATCTCTCTTACCCTTTCATTACTTCCTCGATCAAACCACCTAACATCACATATTGTCCTCAAACATCTCATTTCCAGCACATCCACCCTCCTCCGCACAACTCTATGTATAGCCCACGCCTCGCAAGCATACAACATTGTTGGAACCACTATTCCTTCAAACATACCCATTTTTGCTTTCCATGATAACGTTCTCGACTTCCACACAGTTTTCAACGCTCCCAGAACTTTCGCCCCCTCCCCCACCCTATGATTCACTTCTGCTTCCATGTTCCATCCGCTGCCAAATGCACTCCCAGATATCTAAAACACTTCACTTCCTCCAGTTTTTCTCCATTCAAACTTACCTCCAAATTGACTTGTCCCTCAACCCTACTGTACCTAATAAACTTGCTCTGATTCACATTTACTCTCAGCTTTCTTCTTTCACACACTTTACCAAACTCAGTCACCAGCTTCTGCAGTTTCTCACATGAATCAGCCACCAGCATTGTATCATCAGCGAACAACAACTGACTCACTTTCCAAGCTCTCTCATCGACAACAGACTGCATACTTGCCCCTCTTTCCAAAACTCTTGCATTCACCTCCCTAACAACCCCATCCATAAACAAATTAAACAGCCATGGACACATCACGCACCCCTGCCGCAAACCTACATTCACTGAGAACCAATCACTTTCCTTTCTTCCTACACGTACACATGCCTTGCATCCTCGATAAAAACTTTTCACTACTTCTAACAACTTACCTCCCACACCATATATTCTTAATACCTTCCACAGAGCATCTCTATCAATTCTATCATATGCCTTCTCCAGATCCATAAATGCTACATGCAAATCCATTTGCTTTTCTAAGTATTTCCCACACACATTCTTCAAAGCAAACACCTGATCCACAAATCCTCTACCACTTCTGAAACCACACTGCTCTTTCCCAGTCTGATGCTCTGTGCATGTCTTCACCCTCTCAATCAATACCCTCCCATGTAATTTCCCAGGAATACTCAACCAACTTATACCTCTGTAATTTGAGCACTCACTCTTATCCCCTTTGCCTTTGTACAATGGCACTATGCAAGCATTACGCCACTCCTCAGGCACCTCACCATGAGTCATACATGCATTAAATAACCTTACCAACCAGTCAACAATACAGTCACCCCCTTTTTAAATGAATTTCACTGCAATACCATCCAAACCCGCTGCCTTGCCGGCTTTCATCTTCCGCAAAGCTTTTACTACCTCATCTAAGTTTACCAAACCATTCTCCCTAACCATCTCACTTTGCACACCACCTCGACCAAAACACCCTATATCTGCCACTCTATCATCAAACACATTTAACAAACCTTCAAAATACTCACTTCATCTTCTCACATCGCCACTACTTGTTATCACCTCCCCATTTGCCCCCTTCACTGATATTCCCATTTGTTCCCTCGTGTTACGCACTTTATTTACCTCCTTCCAAAACATCTTTTTATTCTCCCTAAGATTTAATGATGCTCTCTCACCCCAACTTTAATTTGCCCTCTTTCTCGCCTCTTGCACCTTTCTCTTGACCTCCTGGCTCTTTCTTTTATACATCTTCCAGTCATTTGCATTATTTCCCTGCAAAAATCGTCCAAATGCCTCTCTCTTCGCTTTCACTAATAATCTTACTTCATCACTCCACCATTCACTATCCTTTCTAATCTGCCCACCTCCCACGCTTCTCATGCCACAAGCATCTTTTGCACAAGCCATCACTGCTTCCCTAAATACATCCCATTCCTCCCCCACTCCCCTTACGTCCTTTGTTCTCACCTTTTTGCATTCTGTACTCAGTCTCTCCTGGTACTTCCTCAAACAAGTCTCCTTCCCATGCTCACTTACTCTCACCACTCTCTTCACCCAAACATTCTCTCTTCCTTTCTGAAAACCTCTACAAATATTCACCTTCGCCTCCACAAGATAATGATCAGACATCCCTCCAGTTGCACCTCTCAGCACATTAACACCCAAAAGTCTCTCTTTCGCGCACCTATCAGTTAACACGTAATCCAATAACGCTCTGTTGCCATCTCTCCAACTTACATACTTATACTTATGTATATCTCTCTTTTTAAACCAGGTATTCCCAATCACCAGTCCTTTTACAGCACATAAATCTACAAGCTCTTCACCATTTCCATTTACAACACCGAACACCCCATGTACACCAATTATTCCCTCAACTGCCACATTACTCACCTTTGCATTCAAATCACCAATCACTATAACCCGGTCTTGTGCATCAAAACCACTAACACACTCACTCAGCTGCTCCCCAAACTCTTGCCTCTCATGATCTTTCTTCTCATGCCCAGGTGCATATGCACCAATAATCACCCATCTCCATCAACTTTCAGTTTTACCCATATCAATCTAGAGTTTACTTTCTTACATTCTATCACATACTCCCACCACTCCTGTTTCAGGAGCAGTGCTACTCCTTTACTTGCTCTTGTCCTCTCACTAATTCCTGACTTTACTCCCAAGACATTCCCAAACTACTCTTCCCCTTTACCCTTGAGCTTCGTTTCACTCAGAGCCAAAACATCCACGTTCCTTTCCTCAAACATACTACGTATCTCTCCTTTTTTCTCATTATGGTTCCATCCACACACATTTAGACACCCCAATCTGAGCCTTCGAGGAGGATGAGCACTCTCCGCGTGACTCCTTCTTCTGTTTCCCCGTTTAGAAAGTTAAAATACAAGGGGGGGGGGGGGGATTAGCCCCCCGCTCCCGTCCCCTTTAGTCGCCTTCTACGACACGTGAGGAATGCTTGGGAAGTATTTTTTCTCCCCTATCCCCAGGGATGCATGTATGTATGTATGTATGCATGTATATAAGTATGTATGTATGTATGTAGGCATGTTTATGTGTATATATGTATGTATGTATGTATGCATGTATGTATGTATGTATGTATGTATGTATGTATGTATGTATGTATGTATGTATGTATGTATGTATGTATAAATATGTGTATGTATGTATGCATGCATGTATGTATGTATGTATGTATGTATGTATGTATGTATGTATGTATGTATGTATGTATGTATGTATGTACGTATGTATGTATGTATGTATAACATCCAGTCATCATTTTCTGGTCTACGAGTTTGAAGGTATTGGTGTCATCGTCTGTAGCAGACCTCAGGGTTGAGTGTATCAATATTCCGGATATCCTTTCAGAAACAAGTAATATTTTTAAGACTAATATCATATACATTATAAAGTGTAGCCTGTGACACAGTATATGAAATCATTCATGTTATCGAATCATATTTATGAATATCGGCGAGAATTAATAAAATCTCTGATTCACTGAAGATTCTCAACATGATTTAAATACCAGGATCTTTGATACATATAGCATTGTTGATGTGGCTCAGTTTGGTTTATTATGTGTTTCAAGTTCATTACGCCTTTTGAAAATATCTTTTGTTAATTATCTGTTCCCTAATATATCACTTTCCTTATGGAGCGTAAAACATTATAAGTTGGTGATTTTCCCATATCTTTATTCTTATACCATTTTTGGTATGGGATTCTTCTTATCTTTTGGCAGTTTTGATTTGAATTTACTGTACATTACTTTTCTTTTCTGTATAATTTGAAGATACATTGAAATTTGGTACATATCATATTTATTATATGAGTAATAAGAAAATGTTTTAATTCATATACCATTGGAGAGTGTGAGTCTATGTGGCCGACTGAGTTGCTGAAGTTGATAATCCAATAACATATATAACAAGTCTGATCCCAACATAATGTTGTGTCCGTGGATGTTGTCACGTCTTCTGCAGATACGACAAACTTTGATGAAATATTGTGTTGTGTCAGTGGATGTTGCCACACCCTCTGTAGATATCACACATACACACACACACACACACACACACACACACACACACACACACACACACACACACACACACACACACACACACACACACACACACACATACATACCTTCTACTAATAGTTAAGGAGGCCAACTGTCTGCTAGTAAATTTCAGCATGGCATTCAGGTTCATGTATAAGGAATTATTCAACAAGTTGTTTACATTGTACATAAAACCATAAGTAGATTATGCTTCTTATGATTGGCCACTACACTTAGAGAAGCACAAAGAACTAGTGGAGAAGGTCCAAAGGGGACCAACAAAGACAGTACAAGAATCAAGAAGAAAAACATTGAGCTACAGGGAAAGGCCAGAGGCTGAAGATTTGCCTACTTTGGAAACATGAATCTTGAAGGATGACACTATGATAAACCTTCTCTAAAACAGATTGATGACGTGTACAGTGAACAGTTCTCTGAGAAAGGTAGGGATACAGAAACCAGAGGACTTAACATTATAACTTGTTAAACTTGTTTAGAAGATATTCAATAAACCTCTTTCATAATATATAGAGTGATGGTTGAATGGAATGAAATGACTAAGGTCATGTTAGTGCCGACAGTATATATAGAAATGAGAAGTTATGTAATAGTGGAGAATGCTCAAGAGACGGGGCCCCAGAGCGTGTTAATCTTCTCATGGGATACACTGTAAGGAGTATATGCCACAGGCAACCCAGGCTCGTGGTCACAACGTTGTGTGTGATGTACCTGAATCATGCAGTATCAGGTCCGACAGTGGTCATTGTTCATCTGGAGGATCAGCCACGTCAGCGAGGCTTAACTGTTCAGTGACATCAGCCCAAGGAGCCCTTACTCACCATAGTCCATCACCAAGCTTACTGGGACTTGAAATAATAAGTTTGCTTCGGTGATTACTAGCCAGAACTTCAGAAATGTTCAGAAAAAAAGTCCCAGCAACTCTACGCAGAAATTTCACCTCTCAGACCAAACCATGTCCCATGTAGTCTAACACTGGTAGCCAACCTTTCCATAAATCTTCCCTCAAGAAGCGCCAGTTTTTCCACAAGGAGGATGCGCTTCGTTGTCTTAAGCTAAATTCCAGTGTGTCCACCTTACCGGCTCACAAGATTACTCTCCTGAAGGTATAAAAGATCTCGAGAAGTTTTTATGTTACAAACTGATTGCAAGACAGAGCTTTCGCAGTGTTTTTTTTTTTTCTTTCGTAACAAATGCTTGTTATGAGACATTTTTGAAGACCAGGTGCACGATGTTAACCTTTGTATGTTTACGTAGTATGACTGTTACGCTCCTGCAGAGTCACATCGTTGTTGATGTTAAAGGCTGGCCAGACCTTATCTTGGTACGGGCCCTTGTCTCTCGATGGCCTGTCTCCTCCTTTGTTTCCTTCAGCCACAACAGACCATAGTTGTGGATCTTGCACCTCCTCCTCTGTCTGCTAGGATGCTTACAATTCAGTCTGTTTATATCATCGACATTGCCAAGAGCATGATAGTCTTGTATTATCCCGCTGGCCCATTTGTACTGGTTATAAAGTTCTCCAGAAGAGTTTGTTCCTCAAAGCTTTCCATGTGACAATACCTGTTCTTCTGATGGGAAGCTGATGATGTTGAAGAACTAATTTTCTTTCTCTTCTTCTGGTATCGCAGAAATTTGACCGTTATAAGGTCCATGTGAGCAGTCTGCTCTTAGAGAAAAAACTGACAGACTCAGAATTTTGCCTTCGATAAATCTAGATTTTCTGAAAATTGATTTTGATTTTATGCTAAATGATCCGCTGTTGTTGGTCTTTGTGGAGGTTCCTGTGCTTATCACACTGTATGTACGTCCCTCACAATCATGAGTCTTTACAACACTGGTGATAAACATTACCATACTTTATTGGTCACTATACGTACATAGTACCAGATTTATCTGCTACATAATTCCAACTACGAATGGATTACATTACATTATCCAGTAAAGATACTACTGTAGAAGTTCACAATATGGAACACCTGGCAATAGACAGTGATCGTCAGACTTCATAACGTTACAGTAACAATCATGCATTAATCTGCTATTATCACTGGTACTGACTGATGACATATATCCTTCATACAATAATAACAAATGACTCAGAAGATAATTCTGATATCATGTGTCAGTTGCCATAGTGATCTGAGCATTAGTAATACCACGACGACACAAGGCACTCTACCACAGCCTTCCTGAGGTTTACGTCATTTGATGGTAAGTTCTGATTTTCCTTTACATTAACATTTCCTCTCATGACCATATCTTTAAGCACTTAACTCTTGTTTAAGTCCTTAAACTTTAGACTGCTTTTCATAACTCAGCTAGTTTATGAAGAGGCACGGCTTGTATTGTGGTATATAATACTTCGAAAGACTGAGAGATAGACATTGCTTGAAAGAGATCTCATAAATGAAAAATGACGTATCTGAAAAACAACATCTCGATGGATTTCTTTCATTTACAGACATGAAATATCGGTACAAAATATGTACCAGTAAAACTATTTCCAAGCTTAACGGTTAGCCGGGTTTAGATGCTAACTCCACGCTGCAGGTGAATTTATAAAGTTACTGTTGTAAAAGTTTAAAACTTAGTTCCAGAAAGTGAGGTGTATCTCTTGGTTACAGAATATGTGCACACACACGACAACACTTACACACACACATACACACATATTTACATAGAGACACACGCCTATGCTGAGAGAGAGAGAGAGAGAGAGAGAGAGAGAGAGAGAGAGAGAGAGAGAGAGAGAGAGAGAGAGAGAGAGAGAGAGAGAGAGAGAGAGAGAGTGTGAATTTGTGTGCATGCGTTGCGTGTGTATGCGTTCTTAAGTGAACAGATCTGTCTATGTGTATATTTGTGTATGTGTGTGTGTGTGTGTGTGTGTGTGTGTGTGTGTGTGTGCGTGCGTGTGTGTGTGTGTGTGTGTGTGTGTGTGTGTGTGTGTGTGTGTGTGTGTGTGTAGTTTAATGTAACCATGTGTACGGCTCGGGGGGAGTTTTCCCGCGTGTGGTGGAGCGGTGGCATGGTCGTGGTGAGTTGTGTGTGGTCAGGTTGTGAAGGGTTATTGTGTGTGTTGTGCTATTGCAGTAAGTGTTCTGTTCCTGTGTGTAGCACAATAAAGGTGTAGTTCCTGATAAGTCCCTCATTTGATCCGGCCACTGTGTGGAGAGTTTCCCAAGGTCCATTCACACAACAGTCTGCTCTCGAGCAATAACCTTTTATTGCAGTAAAATGTGGAAGAAGTGATACAAATTTGACCAAGAAACAAGAAACACCAGCACATGGATCACTAGCATCATATTTTGTTTTTCTTCTGGACGTGTCTGTAGTGGACACTAATACATCAGTTCCATCTTGGAGGAGGACCTGGCCCGCGCGCCGCTGCCAGAGTCGTCCAGCCTATCATGATGCCATTTACTGGGAATTGTATGATGCAGCCACCACCACCACCACCTGCTTCCACCGTGTTTATGTATTGCTGCATTGTAATGACCGAGAGGAGGAATATGCTCTCTCTCTCTCTCTCTCTCTCTCTCTCTCTCTCTCTCTCTCTCTCTCTCTCTCTCTCTCTCTCTCTCTCTCTCTCTCTCTCTCTCAACATTAGATCCGCTCCCTGTTCCATGGTGTGGGCCAGGTACATATGTATATGGAGAAACACACGCTGGAGGTAGGTACTGTGGACCTTGGAAAGAGCGATGAACCTCTTGTGTTATGATGAAGATTATAGATAAGAATAATTATGACTGAACTCTAACCTCCATCAGAAGTTCCATTATTCTTTTCCTTTGTTCTTAGTAGTTCATATTTGTATCAGGAGTAACAATTCTGCGATTGAAAATCTTTAAATGATCATATGCTCTTATGACTCTAAAGTGTAAATCAATACTCTGTATTCTAAAATATTCCTAACTCATATTAAATCTCGGTTGGAGGTATGAAGTTAATCTAAACTGTATCCATTTGTTGGTCAGACTCTGCAAGACTTCCCTGTTTAATGGACCGTAATTAACCAAAGTGTCTTGATCTTTTGACGCTATAAACCTGAACTTTTACTACTGTTACCTGTGGTCATTGCTGGTGTATGTAGCATAGGATTTTCTAACACTTTCATCTTGCATTAATTGATTCGTCCTCATTTACTACCAATCGAAGTCATAGTTACTAATACAAGCGCTGTTGTAAATGCAAAGTGGAACGAAAATGTACATACCAAACCTGTCATAATCATAAGCCAGAATCAGTTAAAGTCACTTGGAATCAGACTGGTGCTACCGATACAGTGGCATATTAAATGGAATGCTGTACAATGTTCTGCTACTGGGTTTTGTCAGGCTAAACATTCATCAGTGATACGTGGGTTGTATAGCTACACTGTGTGTGGATTCATCGTTAGAGGCTTAGCGAGGCAACGTTAAGGAACTGAGAGTAATGGTAGGGAACTGGGAAAATGTTTTGTTGGGAAAGCGATAATGAAAATCTTACATGAGGTTTTGCTGTGAATTTCTCAAATTATCAAATTGATATTGAATTTATTTGGTAAAATATAGATTGATCGAGACTCTACGTGGAATTTAAAGGTTTGTCATATTGATGTCATTTACCTCTTGGGAGGATTAGTGGCTTATATCCATCTCCTTATTTTCACAAAAGTAAAGAAGAATGTTCAATAAAAACATGATGCTATCATTATTGTAGCTGGAATGATAAGTTCAGGGTGCATGTCGACCTTAAAAGGGAGGACCAATCCTCTGTTTATGATTATACTACTACTCCTGTCCTAACTACTACTACTACTACTACTACTACTACTACTACTACTACTACTACTACTACTACTACTACTACTACTGCTACTACTACTACTACTACTACTACTACTACTACTACTACTACTGCTACTACTACTACTACTACTACTACTACTACTACTACTACTACTACTATTACTACTACCACTACTACTACTATTACTACTACCACTACTACTACTACTACTACTACTACTGCTACTACTACTACTACTACTACTACTACTACTACTACTGCTACTACTACTACTACTACTACTACTACTACTACTACTACTACTACTACTACTACTACTACTACTACTACTACTACTACTACTACTACTACTACTATTACTACTACCACTACTACTACTATTACTACTACCACTACTACTACTACTACTACTACTACTACTACTACTACTACTACTACTACTACTACTACTACTACTATTACTACTACCACTACTACTACTATTACTACTACCACTACTACTACTACTACTACTACTACTACTACTACTACTACTACTACTACTACTACTACTACTATTACTACTACTACTACTACTACTACTACTACTACTACTACTACTACTACTACTACTACTACTACTACTACTACTACTACTACTACTACTACTACTACTACTACTACTACTACTACTACTACTACTACTACTACTACTACTACTACTACTACTACTACTACTACTACTACTACTACTACTACTACTACTACTACTACTACTACTACTACTACTACTACTACTACTACTACTACTACTACTACTACTACTACTACTACTACTACTACTACTACTACTACTACTACTACTACTACTACTACTACTACTTCCACTACTACTACTGCTACTACTACTACTACTACCTACTACTACTACTACTACTACTACTACTACTACTACTACTATTTCTACTACTACTGCTAGTACTGCTATGACGAATTCTGTTATTGTCACTACCTCTACCACCACTACCAACATCCTCGCCTTCTGATGATACTACAGTATCTGTAACTCTGCTAATATTTCTGTTGCTGCTGTGGGCGCTGTCGCCTTCAGTATCCCCATTACCATTACCAATGCTACAACTACAACTACTACTACTGCTACGACTACCACTACTACTACTACAACTACTACTACTACTAGCGCTAAAACTATTGCTTGTACTCAAATTAATGCAACTACTACTGCTGCTGCTGCTAATACGAATCTCACTTGTGCTACTAATAATGACAAGGGTTTTACTCCAGCCATTACTAATACAAGTAACAATTTCACTTATTGTACGTTTAAAAAAAGCTCCAACAATTAACTTTCGAAATGTCTAAAAGAAATCATTAAGTACAAGAATTATAGTTGAGGTTGTAAATAATCTTTGATCTTTTAATCAATCAATATCATTAATTAGATACAACAGATGGATACATATATCATACAGAAACTCGAGCCTGGCATAAACAAACATCTCAGTTGTGGTGTTATGAACATTACCTGATTTACATAAACTGTGAACAGTCCATCAGTAGAGGAATCACACCCGCTGTGTCGTATTGTATGAGGGATGTAACTGGTTTCCTACTTAGCATTAAAGGTCTGCTATGTACAAAGGTGACCAAAACTAATTTCACTTTAGTGAGGAGAGAGTCAGCAACTAACGAGTGTCTCCAGTGATGCTAGAATTATCGTGGAGTCTACAGTAAGGTGGAGTGTAATGTTTAGATCTTAAACTGACTTTCATAACTGTCCTATGATGTTGTGGTTACGCTCACTCATTAATCACGTAAGATTATGTTTAATCAAAACTATTAAGACTCCCAAGTGAAAATGATTCAATCTGATTATGGTATTAACAAGGGAAGAAGTTTCATTTTGTGTACCAGAAGAACTTTACTGTGGACAGTTACTGTACCTGAATACAAAGATGTTATGAGATAATATCAAACATAACATGAGAAAACTGTGAGTGTCTTTAATATCTGAAGAATTACCGTCCAAGGAGTTTTACACTCGTAGGGTCCCATCACTTGAACCATCTCTATTATCATACAATTCTTGAAATACACGGGTGTTGTCTGTGTATCTCTGCTGGAATGGTGTTTAAGACTGGGTTAGATGGTCAGTTGTATCGTATTTGTTGTGTCATTTATGTGCGTCAGCGTTTTACTAGTGTTGTGTCATTAGGGAGTAGGAAAATCTGTGGATAGAAGTGATTAGTTATGGACTGGATTGGATGGGAAGGTCTACTACTGTTGTAAAGGACCGAGCGCCTGACGTATTGAGGTGGTATTATACTGGGAGGATCTTTGTATCGTTGTGAACGAGGATGCTTGTGGTCGTTACTAAACCAGTAATTGTTCTGAGTGCTTCTGTTTTGTGTGATTTGCTGCTTCCTAGTAATAATTTTTGACAAGGTGGATGAACAGAAGGTGAGGTGCACATTAGATTGGATATGATAAATTATTAGGATAGAATGTTGTTCAGTCTGAGAGACTGAACAACAGAGAGACTGAAGTAGTAAGGTAGCATTGAGACACGAG
>NW_027264602.1:15000-16230 GCF_036320965.1 Panulirus ornatus | reverse complement strand
CATCCACCCTCCTGCGCACAACTCTATCCATAGCCCACGCCTCACAACCATACAACATTGTTGGAACCACTATTCCTTCAAACATACCCATTTTTGCTTTCCGAGATAATGTTCTCGACTTCCACACATTCTTCAAGGCTCCCAGGATTTTCGCCCCCTCCCCCACCCTATGATTCACTTCCGCTTCCATGGTTCCATCCGCTGCCAGATCCAATCCAAGATATCTAAAACACTCTACTTCCTCCAGTTTTTCTCCATTCAAACTTACCTCCCAATTGACCTGACCCTCAACCCTACTGTACCTAATAACCTTGCTCTTATTCACATTTACTCTTAACTTTCTTCTTTCACACACTTAACCAAAGTCAGTCACCAGCTTCTGCAGTTTCTCACATGAATCAGCCACCAGCGCTGTATCATCAGCGAACAACAACTGACTCACTTCCCAAGCTCTCTCATCCACAACAGACTTCATACTTGCCCCTCTTTCCAAAACTCTTGCTTTCACCTCCCTAACAACCTCATCCATAAACAAATTAAAGAACCATGGAGACATCACACACCCCTGCCGCAAACCTACATTCACTGAGAACCAATCACTTTCCTCTCTTCCTACACGTACACATGCCTTACATCCTCGATAAAAACTTTTCACTGCTTCTATATATATATATATATATATATATATATATATATATATATATATATATATATATATATATATATATATATATATATATATATTATCCCTGGGGATAGGGGAGAAAGAATACTTCCCACGTATTCCCTGCGTGTCGTAGAAGGCGACTAAAAGGGAAGGGAGCGGGGGGCTGGAAATCCTCCCCTCTCGTTTTTTTTTTTTTTTTTTTTTTTAATTTTCCAAAAGAAGGAACAGAGAAGAGGTCCAGGTGAGGATATTCCCTCAAAGGCCAGTCCTCTGTTCTTAACGCTACCTCGCTATCGCGGGAAATAGGGAATAGTATGAAAAAAAAAAAAAAAAAAATATATATATATATATATATATATATATATATATATATATATATATATATATATATATATATATATAAATATATATATTTTTTTTCTTTTATACCCCACCGCTGTCTCCCGCGTCAGCGAAGTTGCGCAAAGAAACTGACGAACGAACAGGCCCAACCCACCCACACACACATGTATACACATACACATCCACACACGCACATACACACGCCTATACATCTCAACATA
>NW_027264602.1:0-12500 GCF_036320965.1 Panulirus ornatus | reverse complement strand
TGCGAGGTAGCGCAAGGAAACAGACGAAAGAAATGGGCCAACCCCTTCCCATACACATGTATATACATACGTCCACACACGCAAATATACATACCTACACAGCTTTCCATGGTTTACCTCAGACGCTTCACATGCCTTGATTCAATCCACTGACAGCACGTCAACCCCGGTATACCACATCGCTCCAATTCACTCTATTCCTTGCCCTCCTTTCACCCTCCTGCATGTTCAGGCCCCGATCACACAAAATCTTTTTCACTCCATCTTTCCACCTCCAATTTGGTCCCCCTCTTCTCCTTGCTCCCTCCACCTCCGACACATATATCCTCTTGGTCAATCTTTCCTCACTCATCCTCTCCATGTGCCCAAACCACTTCAAAACACCCTCTTCTGCTCTCTCAACCACGCTCTTTTTATTTCCACACATCTCTCTTACCCTTACGTTACTTACTCGATCAAACCACCTCACACCACATTTTGTCCTCAAACATCTCATTTCCAGCACATCCATCCTCCTGCGCACAACTCTATCCATAGCCCACGCCTCGCAACCATACAACATTGTTGGAACCACTATTCCTTCAAACATACCCATTTTTGCTTTCCGAGATAATGTTCTCGACTTCCACACATTCTTCAAGGCCCCCAGAATTTTCGCCCCCTCCCCCACCCTATGATCCACTTCCGCTTCCATATATATATATGGTTGTTTAATTTGTTTATGGATGGGGTTGTTAGAAACTGCAGAAGCTGGTGACGGAGTTTGGTAAAGTGTGTGGAAGAAAAAAGTTAAGAGTAAATGTGAATAAGAGCAAGGTTATTAGGTACAGTAGGGTTGAGGGTCAAGTCAATTGGGAGGTGAGTTTGAATGGAGAAAAACTGGAGGAAGTGAAGTGTTTTAGATATCTGGGAGTGGATCTGTCAGCGGATGGAACCATGGAAGCGGAAGTGGATCATAGGGTGGGGGAGGGGGCGAAAATTTTGGGAGCCTTGAAAAATGTGTGGAAGTCGAGAACATTATCCCGGAAAGCAAAAATGGGTATGTTTGAAGGAATAGTGGTTCCAACAATGTTGTATGGTTGCGAGGCGTGGGCTATGGATAGAGTTGTGCGCAGGAGGATGGATGTGCTGGAAATGAGATGTTTGAGGACAATGTGTGGTGTGAGGTGGTTTGATCGAGTAAGTAACGTAAGGGTAAGAGAGATGTGTGGAAATAAAAAGAGCGTGGTTGAGAGAGCAGAAGAGGGTGTTTTGAAATGGTTTGGGCACATGGAGAGAATGAGTGAGGAAAGATTGACCAAGAGGATATATGTGTCGGAGGTGGAGGGAACGAGGAGAAGAGGGAGACCAAATTGGAGGTGGAAAGATGGAGTGAAAAGGATTTTGTGTGATCGGGGCCTGAACATGCAGGAGGGTGAAAGGAGGGCAAGAAATAGAGTGAATTGGAGCGATGTGGTATACAGGGGTTGACGTGCTGTCAGTGGATTGAATCAAGGCATGTGAAGCGTCCGGGGTAAACCATGGAAAGCTGTGTGGGTATGTATATTTGCGTGTGTGGACGTGTGTATGTATATGTGTATGGGGGGGGGGTGGGCCATTTCTTTCGTCTGTTTCCTTGCGCTACCTCTCAAACGCGGGAGACAGCGACAAAGTATAAAAAAAAAAAAAAAAAATATATATATATATATATATATATATATATATATATATATATATATATATATATATATATATATATATATATATATATATATATATATATATATATATATATATATATATATATATTCTTATGAGTCCACGGTGAAAATGAAGCACGAAAAGTTCCCAAATGCACTCTCGTGTAATAATCACATCATCAGGGGAGACACAAGAGAGAAATATAACAGTCAGTTGATATACATCAAAGAGACGAAGCTAGGACGCCATTTGGTGAACATATATTTTTTTTTTTTCCAAAAGAAGGAACAGAGGGGGCCAGGTGAGGATATTCCAAAAAAGGCCCAGTCCTCTGTTTTTAACGCTACCTCGCTAACGCGGGAAATGGCGAATAGTTTAAGAGGAAAAAGAAAGATATATATATATATATATATATATATATATATATATATATATATATATATATATATATATATATATATATATATATAAATATATATATATATATATATATATATATATATATATATATATATATATATATATATATATATATATATATATATATATATATATATATATATATCTTTTCTTTCAAACCATTTGCCATTTCCCGCATTAGCGAGGTAGCGTTAAGAACAGATTACTGGGCCTTTGAGGGAATACCCTCACCTGGCCCAGTTCTCTGTTCCTTCTTTTGGAAAATTAAAAAAAAAAAAAACTAGAGGGGAGGATTTCCAGCCCCCCGCTCCCTTCCCTTTTAGTCGCCTTCTACGACACGCAGGGAATACGTGGGAAGTATTCTTTCTCCCCTATCCCCAGGGAATATATATATATATATATATATATATATATATATATATATATATATATATATATATATATATATATATATATATATATATATATATATATATATACATATATACATATATATATTTATATATATATATATATATATATATATATATATATATATATATATATATATATATATATATATATTTATATATATATATATATATATATATATATATATATATATATATATATATATATATATATATATATATATATATATATATATATATATATATATATATATATATATATATATATATATATATATATATTCCCTTTTAGTAGTTAAAATACAAGGAGGGGAAACAGAAGGAGTCACGCGGGCAATGTTCATCCTCCTCTAAAGCTGAGATAGGGGTGTCTAAATGTGTGTGGATGTAGCCAAGATGAGAAAAAAGGAGAGATAGTTATTATGTTTGAGGAAAGGAACCTGGATGTTTTGGCTCTGAGTGAAACGAAGCTCAAGGGTAAAGGGAAAGAGTGGTTTGGGAATGTCTTGGGAGTAAAGTCTGGGGTTAGTGAAGGGACATGAGCAAGGGAAGGGATAGCACTTCTCACGAAAAAGGAGTGGTGGTTGTATGTGATTGAGTGTAAACTCAAGAATGATATGAGTAAAACTGAAACTGGATGGAGAGAAATGGGTGATTATTGGTGCATATGCCCCTAGGCATGAGAAGAATGATCATGAGGGGCAAGTGTTTTAGGAGCACCTGATTGAGTGTGTTAGTGGTTTTGATGCAAGAGACCGGGTTATAGTGATGGGTGACTTTAATGGAAAGGTGAGTAATGTGGCAGTTGAGGGAATAATTGGTATACATGGGGTTTTCAGTGTTGTAAATGGAAATGGTAAGGAGCTTGTAGACTCATGTACTGAAAAAGGACTGGTGATTGGGAATACCTGGTTTTAAAAGATATATATATATATATATATATATATATATATATATATATATATATATATATATATATATATATATATATATATATATATATATAAGTAGAATATGTAAGTAGGAGAGATGGCCAGAGAGCGTTATTGGATTACGTTTTAATTGATATTCGCTCAAAAGAGAGACTTTTGGATGTTAATGTGCTGAGAGGAGCAACAGAAGGGATGTCTGATCATTAATTATCTTGTGGAGGCGAAGGTAAAGATTTGTATAGATTTTCAGAAAAGAAGAGAGAATATTTGGTTGAAGAAAGTGGTGAGAGTAAGTAAGCTTGGGAAGAAGACTTGTGTGAGGTAGTACCTGGAGAGAATGAGTACAAAATGGAAAAAGGTGAGAACAAAGGAGGTAAGGGGAGTGGGGGAGGAATGGGATGTATTTAGCTAAGCAGTTATGGGTTGCGTAAAAGATGCTTGTGGCATGAGAAGTGTAGGAGTTGGGCAGATTAGAAAGGGTAGTGAGTGGTGGGAAGAAGAAGTAAGATTATCAGTGAAAGAGAAGAAAGAGGTATTTAGACGATTTTTGCATAGAAATAATGCAAATGACTGGGAGATGTATAAAAGAAAGAGGTCAAGAGAAAGGTGCAAGAAGTGAAAAAGAGGGCAAATGAGAGTTAGAGTGAGATAGTATTAAATAGTTTTAAGGAGAATAAAAGGATGTTTTGCAAGGAGGTAAATAAAGTGCGTAAAATAAGGTAACAAATGGAAACATCAGTAAGGGTTCCAATGGGGAGGTGATAACAAGTAGTGATGATGTGAGAAGCAGATGGAGTGAATATTTGGAAGGTTTGTTGAATGTGTTTGATGATAGACTGGCAGATATATGGTTTTTGGTCGAGGTGGTGTGTAAAGTGAGAGGATTAGGGAGAATGATTAGGTAAACAGAGAATAGGTCGTAATAGCTTTGCGGAAGATGAAATCCGGGAAGGTAGCGAGTTTCGATGGCATTGCAGTAGAATTTATTAAAAAGGGGGTGACTATATTGTTGGCTGGTTGGCAAGGTTATTTACTGTGTGTATGACTCAAGGTGAGATGCCTGAGGATCGGCTTGGTGCTTGCATAGTGATATTGTACAAAGGCAAAGGGGAAACCACACTGCTCTTCCCCAATCTGATGCTCTGTACATGCCTTCACCCTCTCAATCAAAACCCTCCCATATAATATCCCAAGAATACTCAACAAACTTATTCCTCTGTGATTTGAGCACTCCCCTGAAAGTGGATGGAGACAGATGGGTGACTATTGGTGCATATGTATGTAGGCATAAGAAGAAAGATCATGAGAGGCAAGTGTTTTGGGAGCAGCTGAGTGAGTGTGTTAGTAGTTTTGTATCAAGAGACCGGGTTATAGTGATGGGTGATTTGAATGCAAAGGTGAGTAATATGGCAGCTGAGGGAATAATTAGTGTATATGGAGTGTTCAGTTTTGTAAATGATAATGGTGAAGAGCTTGTAGATTTATGTGCTAAAAAAAGACTGGTGATTGGGAATACCAAGTTTAAAAAGTATACGTATGTAAGTAGGAGAGATGGCCAGAGAGCGTTATTGGATTACGTGTTAATTGATAGGTGTGTGAAAGAGACTTTTGGATGTTAATATGCTGAGAGGTGCAACGGGAGGGATGTCTTATCATTAGCTTTGAAGAATATATGTGAGAAATACTTAGAAACGCAAATGGATTTGTATGTAGCAATGATGGATATGGAGAAGGCATATGATAGATTTGATGGAGATGCTCTGTGGAAGGTATTAAGAATATATGGTGTGGGGGCAAGTTGTTAGAAGCAGTGAAAAGTTTTTGTCGACTATGAAAGGCTTGTTTACGTGTAGGAAGAGAGGAAAGTGATTGGTTCTCAGTGAACGTTGTTTTGTGCACGGGGGGGGGGGGTGATGTTTCCATGGTTTAATTTGTTTACGGATCGGGTTGTTAGGGAGGTGAATGCAAGAGTTTTCGAAAGAGGGGCAAGTATGAAGTCTGTTTTGGATGAGAGACATTTAGAAGTGAGTCAGTTGTTGTTCGCTGATGATACACCGCTGGTGGCTGATTCATGTGAGAAACTGCAGAAGCTGGTGACTGAGTTTGGTAAAGTGTGTGAAAGCAGAAAGCTGAGAGTGAATAAGAATAAAGTTATTAGGTACAGTAGGGTTAAGGAACAAATCAATAAGGAGTTAACTTTGGATGGAGAAAAACTGGAGAAAGTGAAATGTTTCAGATATCTGGTAGTGGATTTGGCAGAGGTTGGAACCATGGAAGCGGAAGTGAATCACTGGGTGGGGGAGGGGGCGAAAGTTCGGGGAGCGTTGAAGAATGTGTGGAAGTCGAGAATATTATCTCGGAAAGAAAAATGGATATGTTAGAAGGAATAGTGGTTCCAACAATGTTATATGGTTACGAGGCGTGGGCTATAGATAGAGTTTTGTGGAGGAGGGTGGATATGCTGGAAATGAGATGTTTGAGGACAGTATGTGGTGTGAGGTGGTTGATCGAGTAAAAAATGATAGGGTGAGAGAGATGAGTGGTAATAAAAAGAGTGTGGTTGAGAAAGCAGAAGCGAGTGTTTTGAAATGGTTTGGTCAAATGGAGAAAATGAGTGAGGAAAGATTGACCAAGAGGACATATGTGTCAAAGGTGGAGGAAACGAGAAGTGTGAGACCAAATTGGAGGTAGAAATATGGAGAGAAAAAAATTGTGAGTGATCGGGGCCCAAACATGCAGGAGCAAACATGCAAGCAAAGAATAGAGTGAATTGGAACGAGGTGGTATACCGAGTTGGACGTACTGTCAATGGATTGAACCAGGTTGTGTGGAGCGTCTGGGGCAAACCATGGAAAGTTCTATGGGGCCTGGATGTGGAAAGAGAGTTGTGGTTTCAGTTCATTATACATGACAGCAAGAGACTGAGTGTAAACGAATGTGGGCTGTGTTGTCTTTTCCTTGCTCTATGTCCCGCATATGCAGGGGGAGGGGTTGTTATTTCGAGTATATATATATAATTTATTATTAAATAAATTATATTTTAAATTTAAAAAAATAATAATAAATAAGTTATTATAATATTAAAAAATAATAAATTAAATTTATAAAAAATAAATGAAAATTTTAAAATTTTTATTTAATTAAATAAGGGGAATAATAGGGTAAAATTATTAAAATTTAATCAAATATTTTTTCCCCAAAAAAAAATATATTAAAAAATATTTCCCAAAATTATATTTTAATTAAAATTTCTTAAAAAAAATATATATTAAATAATTTTAAATATTTTATTTATATAAAAAATTATATAAAATTTAATAAAAAATTTTAAAAAAAAATTTTTAAATGGTTTTAAAATATAAATATAAAAATTAAATAATATTAAATAAAAATATTAAAAATTTAGAAATTTTTAAAAAAATTTATATAAAATGGGGAAAAATAAAAAATAATAATTTAAATTATAATTTATATTAATATTAACCCTTTTATTAAAATAAATTTATTAATTAAATAATTTGTTTTATTATTATAAATATAAAAAAAATATTAAAAATGTTTTTTCTTTTTTATTTTGATATAATTTTATTTATATATATATATATATATATATTTTATTATATATATATTTTATATATATATATATATATTATTAATATATATCTATATATATAATATATATATATAATATATTTATTTAAATTATATATATTATAATATATATATATATATATATTTATATATATATATATATATTTTATTAAATTTATATATAATATTTTATATATAATATATATAATATATATATATATTTATATATATATATATATATATATATTTATATATATATATATATATATATTATATATATATATATTTTATTTATATATATATATATTATATATATTTTTATACTATATATTATATATATATTTTATATTATTATATATATATATTATATATATTTAATATATATATAAAATACTCGAAATAACAACCCCTCCCCCTGCATATGCGGGACATAGAGCAAGGAAAAGAAACACAGCCCACATTCGTTTACACTCAGTCTCTTGCTGTCATGTATATGAACTGAAACCACAACTCTCTTTCCACATCCAGGCCCCATAGAACTTTCCATGGTTTGCCCAGACGCTCCACACAACCTGGTTCAATCCATTGACAGTACGTCCAACTCGGTATACCACCTCGTTCCAATTCACTCTATTCTTTTGCTTGCATGTTTGCTCCTGCATGTTTTGGGCCCCGATCACTCACAATTTTTTTCTCTCCATATTTTACCTCCAATTTGGTCTCACACTTCTCGTTTCCTCCACCTTTGACACATATGTCCTCTTGGTCAATCTTTCCTCACTCATTTTCTCCATTTGACCAAACCATTTCAAAACACTCGCTTCTGCTTTCTCAACCACACTCTTTTTATTACCACTCATCTCTCTCACCCTATCATTTTTTACTCGATCAACCCACCTCACACCCATACTGTCCTCAACATCTCATTTCCGCTATCCACCCTCCTCCACAAATCTCTATCTATAGCCCACGCCTCGAAACCATTATAACATTGTTGGAAAACCCCTATTCCTTCTAACGTATCCATTTTTCTTTCCCAGATAATATTCTCGACTTCCACACATTCTTCAACGCTCCCAACTTTCGCCCCTCCCCCACCCCAGTGATTCACTTCCGCTTCCATGGTTCCAACCTCTGCCAATTCCACTACCAGATATCTTTAAACATTTCACTTTCTCCAGTTTTTCTCCATCCAAAGTTAACTCCTTATTGATTTGTTCCTTACCCTACTGTACCTAATAACTTTATTCTTATTCACTCTCTGCTTTCTGCTTTCACACACTTTACCAAACTCAGTCACAGCTTCTGCAGTTCTCACATGAATCAGCCCCAGCGGGTGTATCATCAGCGAACAACAACTGACTCACTTCTAAATGTCTCTCATCCAAAACAGACTTCATACTTGCCCTCTTTCGAAAACTCTTGCATTCACCTCCCTAACAACCCGATCCGTAAACAAAATTAAACCATGGAAACATCACCCCCCCCCCCCCCCCCCCCTTCACAACAAAACGTTCACTGAGAACCAATCACTTTCCTCTCTTCCCACACGTAAACAAGCCTTTCATAGTCGACAAAAACTTTTCACTGCTTCTAACAACTTGCCCCCACACCATTATTCTTAATACCTTCCACAGAGCATCTCCATCAACTCTATCATATGCCTTCTCCATATCCATCATTTGCTACATACAAATCCATTTGCGTTTCTAAGTATTTCTCACATATATTCTTCAAAGCTAATTTATAAAGACATCCCTCCCGTTGCACCCCTCAGCATATTAACATCCAAAAGTTTTTTCACACACCTATCAATTAACACGTAATCCAAAACGCTCTCTGGCCATCTCTCCTACTTACATACGTATACTTTTTAAATTGGTATTCCCAATCACCAGTCTTTTTTTAGCACATAAATCTACAAGCTCTTCACCATTATCATTACAAAACTGAACACTCCATATACACTAATTATTTCCCTCAGCTGCCATATTACTCACCTTTGCATTCAAATCACCCATCACTATAACCCGGTCTCTTGATACAAAACTATAACACAACTCACTCAGCTGCTCCCAAAACACTTGCCTCTCATGATCTTTCTTCTTATGCTACATTACATATGCACCAATAGTCACCCATCTGTCTCCATCCACTTTCAGGGGGGGTGCTCAAATCACAGAGGAATAAGTTTGTTGAGTATTCTTGGTGATATTATATGGGAGGGTTTGATTGAGAGGGTGAAGGCATGTACAGAGCATCAGATTGGGGAAGAGCAGTGTGGTTTCCCTTTGCCTTTGTACCATATCACTATGCAAGCACCAGCCGATCCCCAGGCATCTCACCTTGAGTCATACACACAGTAAATAACCTTGCCAACTAGCCAACAATATGCACCCCTTTTTAATAAATTCTACTGCAATGCCATCGAAACTCGCTACCTTCCCGGATTTCATCTTCCGCAAAGCTATTACGACCTATTCTCTGTTTACCTAATCATTCTCCCTAATCCTCTCACTTTACACACCACCTCGACCAAAAACCATATATCTGCCAGTCTTTTCATCAAACACATTCAACAAACCTTCCAAATATTCACTCCATATGCTTTCTCATCATCACTATTGTTATCACCCCCCCATTGGAACCCTTACTGATGTTTCCATTTGTTACCTTTAAATTTTACGCACTTTATTTACCTCCTTGCAAAACATCCTTTTATTCTCCTTAAAAACTAATTAATACTATCTCACTCTAACTCTCATTTGCCCTCTTTTTCACTTCTTGCACCTTTCTCTTGACCTCTTTCTTTTATCCATCTCCCAGTCATTTGCATTATTTCTCTGCAAAAATCGTCTAAATACCTCTTTCTTCTCTTTCACTGATAATCTTACTTCTTCTTCCCACCATCACTACCCTTTCTAATCTGCCAAAACTCTACACTTCTCATGCCACAAGCATCTTTTACGCAACCCATAACTGCTTGGGCTAAATACATCCCATTCCTCCCCACTCCCTTACCTCCTTTGGTTCTCACCTTTTTCCATTTTGAAACTCATTCTCTCCAGGTATACCTCACACAAAGTCTTTTCCCAAGCTTACTTACTCTCACCACTTTCTTCAACCAAATATTCTCTCTTCTTTTCTGAAAATCTATACAAATCTTTACCTTCGCTCCACAAGATAATTTAATGATCAGACATCCTTCTGTTGTCCTCTCAGCACATTAACACCCAAAAGTCTCTCTTTTGAGCGAATATCAATTAAAAACGTAATCCTAATAACGCTCTCTGGCCATCTCTCCTCTTACATATTCTACTTATTTTATATATTATATATATATAATATATATATATATATATATATATATATTATATTATATATATATATAATATATATATATTCTTTTAAAACCAGGTATTCCCCAATCACCAGTCCTTTTCAGTACATGAGTCTACAAGCTCCTTCCCATTTCCATTTACAACACTGAAAACCCCATGTATACCAATTATTCCCTCAACTGCCACATTACTCCCCTTTCCATTAAAGTCACCCACCCACTATAACCCGGTCTCTTGCATCAAAACCACTAACACACTCAATCAGGTGCCCCAAAAAACACTTGCCCCTCATGATCATTCTTCTCATGCCTAGGGCAGATGCACCAAAAATCACCCATCTTCTCCATCCAGTTTCAGTTTTACTCATATTCATTCTTGAGTTTACACTCAATCACATACGCCCACCACTCCTTTTTCGTGAGAAGTGCTTTTCCCCTTTCCCTTGCTCATGTCTCTCACTAACCCCAGGACTTTACTCCCAAGACATTCCCAAACCACTCTTTCCCTTTACCTTGAGCTTCGTTTCACTCAGAGCCAAAACATCCAGGTTCCTTTCCTCAAAAAATAATAACTATCTCTCCTTTTTTCTATCTTGGTTACATCCACACACATTTAGAACCCCTATCTCAGCTTTAGGGAGGAAAGAACATTGCCCGCGGGGACTCCTTCTGTTTCCCCTCCTATGTATTTTAACTACTAAAAGGGAAAAATATTTTATATATATATATATATTTATATATATATATATATAATATATATATTTTATATATATATATATATATAATATATTTATATATATATATATATATATATATATATATATATTTTATATATAAATATATATTATATTATATATTATATATATATATTATATATATTATATATATTATATATATTTTATATTAAATTATTTTGTATATTTTATATATATATAAAATATATATATTTATATTATATATATTTTTATATATATATATATTTATATATTTATTTATATATATATTATATATTTATATTCCCTGGGGGTAGGGGAGAAAGAATACTTCCCACGTATTTTCCTTTCGGTCGTGGGAAGGGGACTAAAAGGGAAAAGGGGCGGGGGGGCTGGAAATCCTCCCCTCTAGTTTTTTTTTTTTTTAATTTCCCAAAAAACGAACAGAGAACTGGGCCCGGTGAGGGTATTCCTCAAAGCCCAGTAATCTGTTTTAAAAGCTACCTCGCTAATGCGGGAAATGGCAAATGGGTTTTTAAAGAAAAGATATATATATATTATATATATATATATATATATATATATATATATATTTTATATATTCTATATTATATATATATATATTATTATTGAAAATTTTTTATATATATTATTATATATTTTTAATTATATATATATTTTTATATATAATATATATATAATATATATTTATATTTTATATATCTTTCTTTTTCCTCTTTAAACTATTCGCCATTTCCCGCGTTAGCGAGGTAGCTTAAAAAACAGAGGACTGGCCTTTTTTTGGGAAAATTTCCCCACCTGGCCCCCTCTGTTCCTTTTTTGGAAAAAAAAAAAAAATTTTGTTCACCAAATGGCGTCCTAGGGTTGTCTTTTGATGTATATCAACTGACTGTTTATTTATCTCTCTTGTGTCTCCCCTGATGATGTGATTATTACACGAGAGTGCATTTGGGAACTTTTCGTGCTTCATTTTACCCTGGACTCATAAGAATATTATTTATATATATATTTATATATATATATATATATATATATATATATTATATATTATATATATTATATATATATATTATTATATATTTTATTTATATTTATATATTTTTATATTTTATTTTTTTTTTTTTTTTTTTATACTTTTCGCTGTCTCCCGCTTTGAGGTAGCGCAAGGAAACAGACGAAAGAAATGGCCCAACCCCCCCATACACATATACATTCACGTCCACACACGCAAATTTCATACCCACACGCTTTCCATGGTTTACCGGCGCTTACTGCCCTTTTTCAATCCACTGACTGCACGTTTAACCCTGTATACCCCATCGCTCCAATTCACTTATTTCTTGCCCTCTTTCACCCCCTGCATGTTCAGGCCCCGTCACCAAAATTCCTTTTC
>NW_027264601.1:0-30789 GCF_036320965.1 Panulirus ornatus | reverse complement strand
CTGCACCTCCTGGTTGTCTTCTGCTGCACCTTCACCTGTCTGTTTTCCTGCTGTCCTCAAGGTTGTTCAACTGCTTCACCTACAGGTTGTCTTTCATGCGTGTACTTCCACCTTGTATGCTGCTGTATCTCCTGGTTGTCTTCTTTCTGCTCCATCTTCAGGTTGTCTTCTTGTGAATTCTCCAGGTTGTATTCTGCTTGTTCTCGAGGTTGTGTTCCCGCTGTACTTCAAGCTTTTTCCTTCACCTCCAGTCTTTTTTCTAGTGACCTCATCCAGATTGTCTTTCTGGTACACTAGCTGGTTGTCTTCTGTACAACTAATGGTTGTTTTTCTGCTGTACTTCCAGGTTGTTGCTGTGGTTCCTCCAGGTTGTCTTCTGCTGCACCTTCGAGCCTGTTTGATTCATTTCAGGTTGTCTTCTGCTGTTCACTTCTTGCTGTTTGCCTTACCTTCAGTTTTTCTTTTTGCTTCACCTCCATGTCGTTCTTATGCTGCACCTACTGGTTCGTCTTCTGCTGTGCTCCAAAGTTGGCTTCCTGTTGTACCTCAGGATGTCTTCTGATATAACCTTCAGGTCATTTTTCCTGCTATATCTGCCAGGTTGTCTTCTACTGTACACTACAGGTTGTCTTCTGCTGTACCTTCAATTTCATTCCTTCCCCTTAGGTTTCTGTGCACTTCGGTTTCTTTGCTGTTCGGGTTTTTTGCCCCATTCAGGTGTCTTTGTCCTTTCGGTTGTCTTCTGCTAATCACAGGTTTTTTTTGTGTACCCCCGGTTTAAATTTCCCCCTGACTCCGATTGCCTTCGATGACCTCGGTTGTCTTCGTCTGTAACCCCATGTTCCCCCTTTGCCCCACTTAGGTTATTTTGTGCTTACAGGTTGTTTGGTTTCCTTAAGTTGTTGCGATGTCCCCGGTTGTCTGATACTGTACCCCCTGGTTGTGCTTGCTGTATCCATGCTGTTTTATTGTCCCTCACGTTTTTGCTGCCCCTACTTTGTTTTTTTCTGATAAGGTTGTCTTTGGTATTGGGTGTTGCTGCTATCCCCAGGTTGTATTTTCTGTACCTTGGTTGTTTTCCCCTGATTCCGGCGTCTTTGCTGTACAGGGTTGACTTTTCTTATTTAGGTTGTCCTCGCTGTACCCCGGTTGTTTTGTGTCCCTCCGGTTGCCCTTGCTGTCCTCCGGTTTTTTGGTACTTTCAGGTCTTTTATAAAACCCCCAGTTGTTCCTGCCTTTGGTTGTTTATGTTAAACCCTAAGTTGTCCTTTGTTGTAAATTAAAGTTGTTTTTGTTGTACTGCAGTTTGTTTGCTGTTTCCTATTTTTCCCTCCAGGTTGTTTTGTTGTCCCCCGGTTGTTTCTGTTGAACTTTAAGTTGTATTTTATCTTTAGGTTGTTTTCTACTGTACCCCCCGTTAGTCTGCTCCCCTCCAGCTGTTTTCTGTTTTACTTCGGTTGTATTCTCTCCCTTGGGTTAAATTATCCCCTAGGTTTTTTGTGTATTTGGGTTGCCCTTGTGTTTTCCCAGATTGTCGGTGCAGTACCCCCAGGTTGTCTTTGATACACCCCGGTTTTATGGGGAAATGGGTTTTTTTTGCTCCACTAGGTTATCTTTGCCCCCCCTAAGGTTGTATGTGTTTTTCCCCCAGGTTATTAAGTGGGTAGGTTGGCTTGTTTTCCCCCCTTTGTCTTTGCTTTACTTTTTATTTTGCTGTCCCTTTCAGGTTGTGCTCTATGTTCTCCGGGTTTTGTTTTTATGTACTCTTGGCTGTCTTCTGGTACTTAAAACTATTTGTTAATCGGGGTTTTTTCTGTAATCCGGTTTCTTCTCTGCACTAAGTTGTTGTGCTGTACCCAGGTTGTCTTGCTGTATTCTAGGTTGTTTTTTTCTGCATCTCCAGGTTGTGTTTGATTTTCCCCCAAAATTTTTCTGTGTATCCGGTTCTCTTCTGCTGCCCCTTAGGTTTTTTTTAAAAAACCCCCAGTCTTTTCCCCTGATTGGGTTGTTTCTTTTTGCCCTAAGTTGTCCTTTTTTGTCATTAAAGTTGTTTTGTGCCCCTAAAGGGTTGTTTTGCTGTACCTTAAAGTTGTCATTGTGCCCTTCAGGTTTTCTTTGGTGCATTTCGGTTGTTCGCTGCCCCTTCAATGGTTTTGCTTACTTCCAGGTTTTTTTCCCCTTTTACCCCCAGGTTGTTTTGTGCATCCAGGTTGTCTTGGCTGTATCAGGTTATCTCTGCCCCCTTTTCAAGTTTTTCTGCTGCATTTAAGGTTGTATATGTGGCCAGGGGTTTTGTTGGTTCTTTTCTTAAAGTGTTTGTTTCCCTCCAGGTTTGTTTTGTGACCTAGGTGTTTTTCTGTTTCCCGGGTTTCCCTTGTGCACCTTGGGTCTTTAATTTCCCTCAGTTTTTCCCCTGCACTTCAGGTTGTTTTTGTTAAACCCCAATTTGTATTTTGCTATAATTAAGTTGTTTTTGCGTTTAGTTAGTTGTCCCCCCTAGTTGTTTTCTGCTGTCCTTCAGGTGTTTTTTTTTACCTTAGGTTGAATCTACCCACCCCCGGGTTGTTTTTTGCCCCCATTTAGGTTGTCTTTGCTGTACTTCCAGTTGTTGTTTTTACCTCCAGGTTGTCTTGCCCCACCTTCGGGTGTTTTTGCTCATTAAGGTTTTATATGTGTACCCCCAGTTTTTTTTTTGTACTAATTGTCTTTGTACACCCCCGGTTGTTTCTGTGAAACCCCAGGTTTTTTCCCCCACACCGGTTATCTTTGTGCCTTACGGTTTGATGTGTTGTCCCTCCGGGTTTATTTCTGGTAATGGGGTTGTGTTTGCTTTTCCCCCTGTTGTCTTTTGTTAGATTGTTTCTGATGTTTCCCCCAGATTTTTTGCTGTACTGTTTCTTCTGCTGTATCCGGTTGTGCTCTGTGCCTCCGGGTTTGTCTTTTATGTTAAAGGTGCTTTGTTATTAAGTGTTTGATTCCCCTTTGGTTTTTTTCAGTGCATCCAGGTTTTCTTTGTGCCAACGTTGTTGTGTGTACCTCCATTTTGTCTTTGGTATTTGGGTTGTTCTGTGATTCAGTTGTCTTTGGCATCTAGGTTGTCTTTGATTACTTCGGTATCTATTGTCTCCAGGTTCCCTTGCTGCCCTTAGGTTTTTTGCGAAAACAGTTGCCTCTGATTCCAGGTTGTTTCTTTTGAACTCCAAGTTGTTTTGTTAATTCGTTATTTTAGTGTACCTACAGGATTTTTTCCTATACCCCAGGTTGTCTTGTGCTCCATCTTTAGGTTGTCTTTGCTGTACCACCAGGTTTTCTTCGTACCCCCAGGTTTTCTTCCCCTGTACCCCAGGTTGTCTTTTGATGCACTCCAGGTTTTCTTCTGCTGTAACTCCAGTTTTATTGTCCAACTCAGGTTATCTTCTGTGCACTTACAGGTTGTATGTGCTGTACCTCAGGTTATTTTCTGTGTACATCCAGGTTGTGCTTTGCTGTTCCCCATGTTGTCTTCTCCTGTACTCAGATTGTCTTTGAGCTCCTCCAGATTGTCTTCTCCTGTACTCAGTTATCTTCTGCTGTCTCCAGGTTGTGCTCTGCTCCCTTCCTCCGGGTTTGTCTTTTACGTACCCAAGGTGTCTTCTGCTGTACCTTCACGCTTTTTGATTACCTTCAATGTCGTTGCTGTACTTAAAGCTGTTTGATTCACCTTTGGTTTTTTTTCAGCTGCACCTCCGGGTTTTTTTTTCTGTGCACTACCGTTGTCTGCTGTGTACCTCCATGTTGTATCGCTGTACTTCTAGGTTGTCTATGCGGGCATCTCCGGTTGTCTTTGCTGCATTCCAGGTTGTCTTCTGATGTACTTCCAGGCTATCCTATGCTGTACCTCCAGGTTCTCCCTGCTGCCCCTTCAGGTCTTTTGCAGAAAACCCCAGTCTGCTCCTGCACTTCCAGGTTGTTCTTCTTTTGAACCTCCAAGTTGTCCTTGTGTACATTCATGTTATTTTAGCTGTACCTACGGGCTATTTTTTCCTATACCTCCAGGTTGTCTTGTGCTCCATCTTTAGGTTGTCTTTGCTGTACCACAGGTTTTTTTGTACCTCCAGGTTTTCTTTCCTGAAACCTCCAGGTTGTCTTCTGATGCCCCTCAGGTTTTCTTCTGCTGTAACTCCAGGTTATCCTTGCTTCACTTCAGGTTATTTCTGCTGCACTTAAGGTTGTATATTTCCTGTACTCCAGGTTTACTTTGCTGTACCACATGTTGTGCCTGCTGTTCCCAGGTTTTTTCTCTGTTACCTCCAGGTTGTTTTGCTGCATCTACGGGTTTTTCTTCTCCGTACTTCATGTTGTCTGTGCTGTATCTCCAGGTGTTTTCTGCTGATTACAGGTTTCTTCTCTGTACTTCTGTTGTTGTACTGTACTTCCATGTTGTTTCTGCTGTACTTCAGGTTATTTTTGCTTTTATTTTTGGTTTTGTGCTCTGCTGTTCTCAAGGTTGTCTTTTACTCTACCTCAAGGTTATCTTCTTTGTTACCTTCAAGCTGTTTGATTCACTTCTGGTTGTTTGGTGTACCTCTAGTTGTCTTTGCTGTCCCTCAGGTTATTTCTGCGTACCTTAAGCTGTTTGCTTCACATCCAAGTTTTTTTTTTTCTGCTGGCATTTCCAGGTTGTCTTTGCTTCACCTCCGGGTTTGTCTTCTGATGCATATACGGGTTTGCTTCTGCTGTACCCAGGTTGTCTTTGTGTACCCCGGTTTCTTTGCTGTACCTCCGGGTTTTGTCTTTGCTGTACCTCCAGGTTGTCTTTGCTGTACCCCAGGTTGTCTTCTGCTGTCCCTCAAGGTTGTCTTCTGCTGTACCTCAACTTGTCTTGCTGTACTCCAACTTGTCCTTGCTGTACCTCCAGGTTGTCATTGCTGTACCTCTAGGTTGTTTATCCTGATTCCGGGGCTTTTCTTCTGCTGTACCAGCGGGTTGATTCTTTGTATTCCAGGTTGTCCTTGCTGTACCTCCGGTTTTTTTTCTGCACACTATGTCATTTCCTGAACCTCCAGTCTGTCTCGCACTTCAGGTTGTCTTTTGTTGAACTCCAAGTTGTCCCTTTGTTGTACCCCTTTTAAAGTTTTTTTCTGTTGTACTAGTTTGGTTTTCTGCACTCCAGGTTGTGTCTCCTACACTTCAGGTTGTTTTGCTGTATTCCAGATTTGTCTGTGCTGTTCCTCAGTTGTCTCTGCTCCACTTTTGGTTGTTTTCTGCTACACTTACAGGTTTATACGCTTTTCCTCCGCTTTTCTTTTCCTGTACCTTTGGTTGTCTTTGATACAGCTCCAGGTGTTTCTGGTGTAATTTTCCCGGTTTTCTTTCTGTCCACACTCAGGTTAATTTTTTTCACTTACAGGGTTTTATGCTGTGTACCTAAAGGGTTTCTTTGTGGGCATCCAGGGGTTTTGGCTCTGCTGTAAAAATCCATGTTGTCTTCCGCTGTACCTCGGGGGGTTTTTTATGCTGTCTCCCGGTTGTGCTCTGCTGTTCTCCCGGTTGTCTTTTCTGTTCCCCATGGAGTTTTGCTGTACCCCAGATTTGGGCTTTGCTGTACCCCTTTGGTTATTTTGCTGTACCTTCAAACTATTTTTTTCAATCAGTTTTTTTTTTGTGCCCCCCGGTTGTCTTCTGCTGCACCCACACGTTGTCTGCTGCTGTACTCCAGGGGTTTTAATGCTTCACCCAAGGTTGTCTTCTGGGTGTACTTCACCTTGTTGCTTCTGTATTTCCCGGTTGTTTTTGCTCATCTTCAGGTTGTCTTCTTGTTGGGGAAATTCAGGTTGTTTCTGCTGTACTCGAGGTTGTGTCCGCGGGACCTTCAAGCTATTTCCTTCACTCCAGGTTTTTTCTGTGCACCTCCAGATTGTCTTCTGGTAACCTATGGTTGTTTTGCTACAACTACTGGTTGTTTTCTGCTGTACTTCCAGGTTGTGCTGTGTTCCCCCAGGTTGTTTCTGCTGCACTTCGAGCTTTTTGATTCATTTTCAGGTTGTTTTGCTGTACTTCAGCTGTTTGCCTTCCCTTCGTTTTTTTTTTGCTTCATCTCAAAGTCGTTTTTGCTGCACTACAGGTTGTTTCTGCTGTGCCTCCATGTTGTCTTCTGTTTTTACTCCGGATGTCTTCTGCTATACTTCAGGTCACTTTTGTTTATATCTCGGTTGTTGCTACTGTCCCTCCAGGTTGTCTTCTGCTGTACCTTCAATCTCTTTCCCTTCACTCTGGGTTTATCTGCTGCCCCTTCAGGTTGTCTTTGCTGCACCTTCGTTGTCTTTGCTATCTACAGGTTGTCTTCTGTCCATCTTCAGGTTGTCTTATGCTACATCACAGGTTTTTATTCTGCTGTACTCCCAGGTTTAATTCCCGCACTCCAGATTGCCTTTGATGCACCTCCAGGTTGTCCTTGTCTGTAACTCCATGTTGTCCTCTGCTCCACCTTCAGGTTATCTTCTGCTGCACTTACAGGTTGTATAGTGCTGTACCTTCAAGTTGTCTGTGATGTACTCCAGGTTGTCTGATACTGTACCTCTGGTTGTGCTTGCTGTACCTCCATGCTGTCTTCTATTGTACCTCACGCTATATTCTGCTGCACCTCCACGTTGTCTTCTTTGCACTACAGGTTGTCTTCTGCTGTACTTCAGGTAGTCTGCTGTATACCTCCAGGTTGTATTGCTGTACCTTAGGTTGTTTTCCTGCATCTCAGGCTGTCTTTGCTGTACCACGGTTGATTCTTCTCTACTTCAGGTTGTCCTCTGCTGTACTCCAGGTTCTCTTTGCTGTACCTCCAGGTTGTCTCTGCTGAACTCAGTCTGTTCTGCACTTCTAGGTTGTCTTATGTTGAACTCCAAGTTGTCCTTTGTTATAAATTAAGTTGTTTTTGTTGTACTGCAGTTTGTCTGCTGCTCCTCAGTTTGTACTCCAGGTTGTCTTCTGTTGTACCTCAGGTTGTCTTCTGTTGAACCTCTAAGTTGTACTTTGCTTAACATTTCAGGTTGTTTTCTACTGTACTCCAGTTAGTTGCTCACCTCCAGCTTGTCTTTGCTGTACCTTCAGGTTGTCACTTCTCTACCTTAGGTGACATCATACTCACCTCAGGTTGTTTGTGCTCCATCTTCAGGTTGTCTTCTGCTGTACTTCCAGATTGTTGGTGCGTACCTCAGGTTGTCCTTGCTCCACCTTCAGGTTGTCGTTCTGCTACACTTACAGTTTTTATACTGCTGTACCTTCAGCTTTTCTTCTGTACCTCAGGTTGTCTTCTGATACACCTCCAGGTTGTCTACTGCTGTAGCTCAGGTTTTCTCTGTCACATCAGGTTATCTTCTGCTCACCTACAGGTTGTATGCTGCTGTACCTCAGGTTATCTACAGTGGGCATCCAGGTTGCCCTTGCTGTACCTTCAAGTTGTTTTCTGCTGTACCTCCGTTTGTCTGCTGCTCTCCAGTTTGTTTCTTGCTGTACTTCAGGTTTTCTTTCTGTACTCCAGGTTATTATGATGCACCTCAGGTGTCTTCTGCTGGAAGTCAGGTTATCTCTGCTCACATTCAGGTTATCTTCTGCTGCGCTTACAGATTGTATACTGTGTCCCTCGAGGTTACTTCTGCTGTAATCTGGGTTGTGCTTGGTTCACTCCAAGATTGTTTCTCTGTACCTCCATGTTGTCTCGCTGTAACTTCAAATTGTTTGCTTCACTCCAGGTTGTCTTCTGCTGTACTTCCAGGTGTTTGCTGCTGTACTCCAGGTGTCTTCTGTTGTACTCTAGGTTGTCTTCTTCTGTACCTCCAGGTTGCTTTTGCTGTACTCCAGGTTGTCTCTACTCCACCTTCGGGTTGTCTTTGTCCATTACAGGTTTTATTTGCTGTACCTCAAGGTTTTATTTACTGTACCTCAGGTTGTCTTTTCTGTACCTCAGGTTGCCTTCTGCTGTACTCCAGGCTGTCCTTACTTCACCTTTGGGTTGGACTTCTGCTACACTTGTCTTATTTGCTGTACCTTAGGTTTCCTTCTCCTGTACCTCCAGGTTGTCTTTGATACTCTCCAGGTTGTCTTCTCTGTAAACTCCAGGTTATCCTCGGCCAATTCATGTTATCTTATTCTGCACTTATGGTTGTATATGTTGTCCTCCAGGTTATACTCTGCTTTACTCCATGTGTGCTCTGCTGTTCCTCATGTTGGTCTTCTGCTGTACCTCAGGTTTTCTTCCGCTGCACCTAAATTTTGTTTCTGCTGTACTTCCAGGTTGTCTGTGCTGTACCTCCAGGTTGTTCTTCTGCTTGGCAGTAAGGTTTTCTTTTGCTGCAATTCAGGTTGTCTGCTGCTGTACTTCCATGTTTCTTGCTGCTGTCCTCCATGTTGTTTCTGCTGTACCTAGGTTATTTTCTGCTATATTCAGGTTCTGCTCTGCTGTTCTCCAGGTTGTCTTTTACTCTACCTCAAGATTATCTTGCTATACCCGTAGGTTGTGTCTGCTGTACTTGAAACTGTTTGCTTCACCTCAGGTTTTTTTTCTGCTAGCATTTCAGATTATCTTCTCTGTACTCCAGGTTGTCTTCTGATGCACATCAGGTTGTCTTCGGCTGTAATCCAGGTTATCTCTGCTCACATTAGGTTATCTTCTGCTGCACTTACAGGTTGTATATGCTGTACCACTAGGTTGTCTTCTGCTGTACCTTCAAGCTGTTTTCTTCACCTACAAGTTTGCTTTTGTTGCACTCTAGGTTCTCTCTGCTGCACCTTCAGGTCTTTTGCTGAACCTCCAGTCTGTCTCCAGCACTTCCAGGTTGTTTCTTTTTGAACCTCCAAGTTGTCTCTGCTGTACCTTCAGTTTATTTTGCTATACCTCAGGTTTCTCCTGCTGATCTTTAGGTTGTTCTGCTGCACTCTAGTTGTCTTCTGTGGATCCTGCATGTTGTACTTGCTCACTTCAGGTTGTCTTTGTTAACGTACAGGTATTATTCTGCTGTACTCAGGTTTTCTTCATCTGTATCTCAGGTTGTCTTCGATGTAACTCCAGGTTGTCTTCTGCTCCACTTCAGGCTGTTTCTCTACATTACAGGTATTATTTGCTGTACCTCAGGTTTTCTTCTGTATCTCCAGGTTGTCCTCTGATGTAACTCCGGTTGTCTTCGTCTGTACTCAGGTTATCTCTGTCCACATTCAGGTTATTTCTGCTGCATTAGGTTTATGCTGCTGTACTCTGGTTATCTTCTGCTGTACCTCCGGTTGTGCTTGCTGTCCTCAAGTTGTTTCTGCTGTACTTCAGGTTGTCTTTTTACTGTATCTCAAGGCTTGTCTTCTGCTGTTACCTTCAAAGCTGTTTGATTCACCTTCATGTTGTCTTCTGCTGTGCTCTAGGTTGTCTTCTGCTGTACCTTCAAACTATTTGCTTCACATTAGGTTTTTTCCTGCTGCACCTCAGGTTGTCTTCTGTGCGCCTAACGTTGTCTGCTGCTGTACCTCGGTTGTCATTGCTGTACTTTAGGTTGTCTTCTGTGCATCTCAGGTTGTGTTTGATGTACCTCCAAAGTGTCTCTCTGCTTTTACTTCCAGGTTGTCTCTGCTGTACTCAGGTTCTCTTTGCTGCACCTTCGGTTTTTTGCTGAAAAACTCAGGTTGCCTCCTGCATTTCCAGGTTGTTTCTTTTGAACTCCAAGTTGTCCTCTGCTGTATATTAATGCTCTTTTCCGCTGTACCTCAGGTTGTCTTCTGTGCACTACAGGTTGTCTTTGCTGTACTTCCGTATTGTCTGTGCTGTATCTCCTGGTTGTCTTTGCTCCATTTCAGGTTGTCTTTGTTGCACCTCAGGTTGTATTCTGCTCATCTTCAGTTTGTCTTTTGTTGAATCTTATGGTTGTCCTCTGCTGCATCTTCAGGTTGTCTTCTGCTACACTTCTAAGTCTCATTGTGCTGTACTCCAGGTTTTTTCTCTGTACCTCCAGGTTGTCTTATGATGTACCTCCAGGTTGTCTTTTGCTGCAACTCCAGGTTATCCTCTGTTCACATTTAGGTTATCTTCTGCTGCACTTACAGGTTTTTATATTGCTGTAATTTCAGGTTATTTCTGCTGTACTCCAGGTTGTGCTCTGCTGTTCCTCCAAGTGTATTCTGCTGTACCTCGAGGTTGTCGTCTGCTGTACTTCAGTTATTTCCTTCACCCAAGTTTTTTTTCCGCTGTACCTCAGTTGTTTCTGTACACTATGTTGTCTTCTGCTGTACTTCAAGCTGTTTGCTTCACTACAGGTTTTTTTTTACTGTACCTCCGGTTGTCTTCTGCTGTACCTTCAAGTCATTTCTGCTTTACTCAGATTGTCTGCTACTGTACTCCAGGTTGTCTTTGCTGTACTCAATGTTGTCTTTCTACTGTACCTTCATCTCTTTCTTACACTAGGTTTTTTCTGTTGTCTCAGGTTGTCTTGCTGCACCTACAGGTTGTCTTCTGCTGTACTTCCAGGTTGTCTGTTATTGTACCTCCAGGTTGTCATTGCTCACCTTCAGGTTGTCTTCTGTACATTACAGGTTTTATTCACCCCCGGGGTACTCCAGGTTTTCTTCTGTACCTCCACGTTGTCTTCTGATGCACTCCAGGTTGTCTTCTGCTGTAACTCCGGTTATCATTGTCACATTCAGGTTATTTCTGCTGCACTTAGAGGTTTGTATACTGATGTACCTTCAGGCTGTCTCCAGCTGCACTTCTAGGTTCTCTTCTGCTGTACATCCGGTTGTCTTCCTGTTCTCCAGGTTCTCCCTGCTGCACATTCAGGTCTTTTGCTGAACCTCCAGTCTGTCTCCAGCATTCAGGTTGTTTCTTTTGAACTCCATTGTGTCTTCTGCTTGTACCTTCAGTTTATTTTCTGGTATACTCAGGTTTTTCCTGCTGCATCTTCAGGTTGTCTTTGCTGACCCAGCTTGTCTTCTACTGTACCTGCAGGTTGTCCTTGCTCCACCTTCAGGTTGTTTCTGTACACTTACAGGTATTATTTGCTGTAACTCCAGGTTTTCTTCATCTGTATTCAGGTTGTCTTCTGTGTAACTCAGGTTGTCTTTGTCTGTAACTCCAGGTTATCTCTGCTCACATTCAGGTTATCTTCTGCTGCGTTACAGGTTGTATATGCTGTACCTCAGGTTATCTTTGCTGTACCTCCAGGTTGTGCTCTGCTGTTCTCCAAGTTGTCCTTGCTGTACTTCAGGATGTCCTCTGCTGTAACTCTGGGTTCTCTTCTGTGTACCTTCAGGTTCTCTCTTTGCTGTACCTCAAGGCTCTCTTCTGCTGTACTTCAGGCTGTTTTATTCACTTTCAGGTGTCTTCTGCTGTACCTCTAGGTTGTCTTGTGCTGTAACTAAGTGTTTGCTTCACTTCAGGTTTTTTTTTTGCTTTACCTCCAGGTCGTCTTCTGCTGCACCTACAGGTTGTCTTTTGCTGTACCCCAAGTTGTCTTTGCTGTACTCTAGGAGTTTCTGCTGCATCTCAGGTTGTCTTCTGCAGTACTCAGGTTGTCTTCTGCTGTACTACCAGGTTGTCATCTGCTGAACCTCAGGTTGTCCTCTCCTCTTCCTCAGGTTCTCTTTGCTGCACCTTCAGGTTTTTGCTGAACCTTCAGTCTGTCTCTGCACTTCCAGGTTGTCTTCTGTTGAAACTTCAAGTTGTCATTTGCTGTTACATTCAAGTTGCTTTCTGCTGTACCTCCAGTTTGTCTGCTATCCCTCAAGGTTGTGTTCTGCTGCACTCAGGTTGTTTCTGCTGTACTGCAGGTTGTCTCTGCTCCACTTCAGGTTGTCTTTCTGTACACTTACAGGTATTATTCTGTGTACCTTCCAGGTTGTCTTCTGAGTGTAACTCCAGGTTGTTTCGTCTGTACCTCCGGTTATTTTCCTCTGTCCACATTCAGGTTATCTTCTGCTGCGTTACAGGTTGCATACTCTGTTCCCCAGGTTATCTTCTGCTGTACCTCCAGGTTGTGCTTACTGTAATTGAAGTGTCTTTGCTGTACTTCAAAGTGTCTCTGCTGTAACTCCAGGTTTCTTCTTGCTGCTACCTTCGGTTGTCTTTTGCTGTACCTCTAGGCTGTCTTCTGCTGTACTTAAGTGTTGCTTCGCTTTCAGGTTGTCTTCTGCTATATCTTCAAGCTTTTTGGCTGCACCTCAAGGTTATCTTCTGCTATGCTCCAGGTGAGACTGTTTTGCTGTACTTCAAGATGTTTGATTCACTTGAGGTTGTTTTGCTGTACCTCTAGGTTGTCTTCTGCTGTACCTTCAAGTGTTTTGCTTGACCTTCATTTTTTTTTGTGTATCTCAGGTCGTGTCTGCTGCACTACGGGTTGTTTTCCCGCTGTCCCTCCAGGTTGTCTTCTGGCATCTCCGGGTTGTCTCTGCTTACCTCAGGTTGTTTCTGCTATACTACAGGTTGTCATCTGTGTCCCTCCAGGTTTCCTCTCCCCCAAACTTAGGTTGCTTCTGAACACTTACAGTTTCATTATGTGTAATACGTGTCGGTTTTTACTGACTAGGTGGCATGTTGAGGGAATTTATGCCATAAAATACGTCAAATGGCTCCCAAGGTTGCAAAGGATATCCAGAGGACCTGGAGGACTGCTATCCTGATGAATCTTCATTATGTTCAGTGCACAAGTGCAAGTCACATGTGATGGCAAGACCCTTTATATGCACTTCGTGAACTAGACACTTCACAACTGGATGTGCTTTTGCCAACACTATGGTTGCTTTGATTTTCATGCGATATTATGGCGCAAATGCTGGAGGGGATCGAGCCATTAAAATATCTAGAAACATTGCATTCCGCATTAGGTTACTATAAGTTACCAGCTTGCTATCGACTCCGTGATCAGCTTTATAGGATTTGTGTATAGTGTTATATTTCATGCTTTACGTGTGAGGAATTACTGGTTTTAATATAGTGCCTGGGCCCAAGTAGCTTAACTCACAGAGGGGCTCACAAGTGACACAGGTATAATGGTATCATGTGTTAAGTTCAATTCTGATATTTTCTATCATGGTGTCATACGTGTTATCTGCGTCTCTAGAGGATGGCGCTTTGATCAGCCGCTGGATATCTGTCCAATCGAAAAGATCAGTATGGAAAATGTTACTCTCCTAGACTAGTGTGGTGCAGTCTATCATGAAATGATATATAGAACTCTACTCAGCGATCAGATAGCGTTACAATAATCACCTGCTTGCGTATGATATTCCTCTGATGACATTTTTTGATATTTTCGGCAGAGATGATAGGTTCCACCGAAATTTGAGATTCGAAAAGGTGGTGTTAATGGTCACATAAACCATAAAAGATTAGTACACATATTAATACAATGATCAAATCAAACACATATTATCAGTATAAGTTCGCTTTATATTAAGCACTTTTACTTAATATGTCACTAGGAGAAAGTCTTTTTTTTTTACCCTAACGTTCTCTACCGTTCTCCTTTACAAGTTACGAGCTTATATAAGATTAGATTTAGTGGTGGCAATATTAAGCCTTCATAAAACCTATAGTATCTAGGGTAGTTATCTTCTCAATAACATTCTCCGTCGTTCAAATATGTGACGTCGATGTTTATGTCAGTTGACCAGAGCAATGGTGGCTTAAGGATTTATCAGTGTGTGTCTGTGTTTGTACAATGGTTTTAAACCATTTTTTTGACAGTGTTACGGTGTGTGAGAACTGTCGACATACCAGTGGATATAAGAATGGCTAATTATCTAAAGCGTCTTATTGGTGTACAAGACATTAGAGAGTGTAACATTCAGTTGTCGATGCCATGAAGATCAACACAAACAAGCGGTTCGTCAAAAGAGGCAGCAAATGGAGGTCAAAGTATTATACTGTATACATTTGGATAGAGAAGTCATGCTGAGGTCGCGCATGACCTGGACGAGGTAAGTAAGTTTTCGTTGAAATCATAAGACATGTTTGACGCTGGCGGTGAATCATGAACGAACCAGGACGCAAGTGGTGGTGGAGTGTTGCCATATGATTCATCGTCAAATCTTATTATGCTTTACTTCTGGTGAAATTTATAGACGATACGAGTGAATAGTTAGTTATCTATACATTACGTAGAAGCTGGACATTTTTACATATGAGCATAAAGAATATACTTTGATTACGTGATTAGTATCGAGATATTTACTTTTTCATATAGTCTATTTAAAAGAAAATTTAATGAACTTTGTATGACCATTTTGATGAAGAAATAGTAATTTTTATATGATATAGAGAGTTATTATCAGAAAAGCGTCAACATATTTGGTTGTAGGATGAAGTACATGGAGACCCGAGACGTGAGCGGGTGGGAGCGTAGGCCTCAGGACTGTTAACACACTTCTGGATTCCAGCCAAGTTTCATCTCAATTTTTTTTACACGTGTATTTATATATGTTGGGTGACGTCACCTGATGTTCTGACGTCACTGTTCCATGATTAGGTCGGCCTGATGAGTCGACTTCAAAATGGTTTTGACGTCAGCTAGAAATGTTAGGAAGATTTGATCATATTTTTTACAGTTCACTCTTTGTAATGTTTCTCCTGTGCTGCGTTACTAGGCTGAGTCTTCATTATCTTTTAGACCATTGGATTTCTCATAGTGTACGTTTTTCATATGTTTCGTGGTATAAGGTTTATATTAAGTTCTTTATAGTATCTATAACGTGTTATAAGATGGGATCTATATAATGATAATTCTTTTTTTTTCAACAATACTGCCATTATTTATGACCCTTGATATGCTTACTTATTAGTAACCTGTTGCCTCTTATTGAACCTACAGTATGTCTCAACGGTACCTGTAGGTTGTTGTTCGCTGTAACTACTGGTCATCTTCTGCTGTAACTAATCTTCGTATTCTGTGTCTAAAGGTTGTATTTGTGTATACAGGTCGTTTTCTATTGTACTACAGGTCGTTTTATTGTACTAAGGTCGTCTTATAGTGTACCTACAGGTAGTCTTTAGTGTAACTACAGGTCGTTTCTAGTGTACTACAGGTCGTCTTCTACTGTACCACAGGTCGTCTTCTATGTAATTAAGGTCATTTCTACTTTACTCTGTCTTTCTGTACCTAAGGTCGTCTGCTACTGTACATAGGTCATCTTTACTGTACATCAGGATGTCTTCTACTTTACCAAGGTATCTTTACTTACCAAGGTTGTCTTTACTGTACCTACAGGTCGTCTTCTATGCCTAGAGGTCATTATGTACCTACAGGTCGTCTTGTCTGTGCTTCAGGTTATCTTTTACTGTACCTCCAGGTCGTTTCTACTGTGCTCCAGGTCGTTTTACTGTACTACAGGTCTTCTTTGCTGTACTCAGGTCGTTGTGTGTACCTCCAGGTTGTCTGCTGCTGTACTAACAGGTTGTTGTGCTGCTGTACCTCCAGGTTGTGCTCTGCTGTACCTCAGGATGTCTTCTGTTCCACCTCCAGGTTGTCTTGATGTACTTTAGGTTGTCTTATGCTGTACCTTCAAGTGTTTCCTTCACCTCAGGTTTCTCTTCTGCAGCACTCCAGCTGTGCTTGATGTACCTTCAGGTTGTCTTCTGCTGTACTTCAAGCTGTTTGCTTCACTAGTTTTGCTTCTACTGTACTCAGGTTGTCTTTTTACTGTGCTCGAGGCTGTTTCTGACTGTACCTCCAGATTGTCTTCTGCTGTACATCTGGTTATCTCGTCAACCTTCAGGTTGTCTTCAGCAACACTTACGGTTTTTCTTCCTGTACCTCCAGGTTGTTACTGATGCACCTCCAGGTTGTCCTTGCTTCACCTTCGGTGTTTTCTCTCCATCTTCAGATTGTTTCGGATGTAACTCTTGGTTATCCTCTGTTCACTTAGGGTATCTTCTGCTGCACTTACAAGTTGTATAGTGCTTACCTCTAGGTTGTCTTTGCTGTACCTTCAAGCTGTTTGCTTCACCTCAGGTTTATGTCTGTTGGACCTCCAGGATGTCTTCTGCTGTACTTCTATGGTGTCGGATGCTGTACTCTAGGTTGTCTTTGCTGTGCCTTCAAAAAATGTTTCCTTCACCCAGGTTGTCTTCTGTGCATCTCAGGTTGTCTTTGTGTATTCTACAGGTTTTCTTCTGCTGTACTTCCAGGATGTCTGATGCTGTACTCTAGGTTGTCCTCTGTTGTACCGCTAGGTTGTCTTCTGCTGCAATCAGGTTGTTTTACTGTACTCAAGTTGTCTTTGCTATACTTCCAGGTTGTCTTGTTGTACCTCCAGGTTTTTCTGTGCACCTTAGGTCTTTTACTGAACTCAGTCTGTCTCCTGCATTCCAGGTTGTCTTCTATTGACTCCAAATTGTCCTTGCTGTATATTCAAGTTGTTTTCTGCTGTACTCCAGTTGTTTGATGCACTTCAAGGTTGTCTTCTGTGTATTTCTAAGATATCCTTGCTCCAATTCAGGTTGCTTTGCTGTACTTCCAAGTTGTCCTTGCTCCACTTCAGGTCATCATCTGCTGTCACTTACAGGTTGTATACTGCTGTACCTTCATGTTGTTGTGATATACTCCAGGTTGTCTGATACATACTCAAGGTTGTTGATACATACCTCCAGGTTGTCTGATACTGTACCTCCTGGTTGTGCTCTATGTTATCCATGTGTCTTCTGTTGTACTCAGGTTATCTTTGCTGTACTCGGGTTGTCTTCTGTGTACCTTCAAGCTGTTTGATTCACCTTCAGGTTTGTCTTTGCTGTATATTCAAGTGTTTGCTTCACTCCAGGTTTTTTTCTGCAACACCTCACGTTGTCTGCTGCTGCACTACAGGTTTTCTTCTGCTGTCTTCCAGGTTGTCTGTGCTATACTCAGGTTTCTCATCTGTGTACTTAGGTTGTCTTTGCTGCATTTCAGGTTGTCTTCTCTTGTACTTCCATATTGTCTCTGCTGTACATCCAGGTTCTTTCTGCTGCACTTCAGGTTTTTGCTAAACTCAGTCTGTCCCTGCACTTCAGATTGTCTTCTGTTGAACTCAAGTTGTCTCTGTTGTAAATCAAGTTGTTTTCTGCTGTACCTCCAATTGTGCTGTTACCTCATTGTCTGTGGCCTCCAGGTTGTCTTCTGCTGCACTTAGGTTATTTTTTTGTGTATCTTCAGGTTGGTCTGCTGCATCTTCAGGTTGTCTTCTTTTGAACCTCCAAGTTGTCTTCTGTGCATCTTCAGGTTGTTTTGCTGCACTTCAGGTTGTTTCTGCTGCATTTCAGGTTGTCTTTGTGCACTTCAGGTTGTCTTCTGCTGTACCTCCAGGTTTTCTACTTCCGTCCTCAGGTTGTGTCTGATGCCTCAGGTTGTTTCGGCTGTAATCGAGGTTATCCTCTGCTCACATTCAAGTTTTCTTTGCTGCGTTACAGTTGTATATGCTGTACCACTAGGTTGTCTTGGTGTACCTTCAAGCTGTTTGCTTCACTCCAGGTTTGTTTCTGCTGCACTCAGGTTGTCTTTGCTGTAATTCACGGTTCTTTGTGCTGTACTCTAGGCGTCCTTGCTCCACTGCAGGTTGTCTTTGCTACAATTACATGTTATACTGCTGTACCTCCATCTTTTCTTCAGTACCCCCAGGTTGTCTCTGATGCACCTCCAGGCTGTCTTTTGCTGTAATTCTAGGTTTTCCTTGCTCCAACATAGGTATTTCTGCTGCACTTACAGGTTGTATGATCTGTACCTCCAGGTTATTTCTCTTGTACATCTAGGTTGTGCTTGCTGTCCTCCATGTTTCGCTGTGCCTTGGGTTATCTTCTGCTGCACCTCGGTTGTGTCTCTGTTGTTTCTCCAGGTACTCTTTTACTGTACTCATGGCTGCCTTTGCTGTACCTTTAAGCTGTTTGATTCACATTCAGGTGTCTTATGCTGTACTCTAGGTTGTCTTTTGCTGTACCTTCAAACTATTTGCTTCCCTCCAAGTTTTTTCCTGCTGCACTCCAGTTTGTCTGCTGCTGAACTATACGTTGTCTGTGCTGTACCTCAGGTTGTCATTGCTGTATTCTAGGTTGTTTTGCTGCATCTCAAGGTTGTCTTCTGATATACTCCAAGTTGCCTTCTGTGTATTTCAGACTGTTTTTCTGTACACCAGGTTCTTTCTATGCCCTTCAGGTCTTTTGCTGAAACTCCGTCTGCCTCTGCACTTTCAGGTTGTCTTCTGCTGTACTCAGGTTGTCTTCTGCTGTATCTTCAGGTTGTCCTTGTGCACCCCCAGGTTGTCGTCTGCTGTACTTCAGGTTCTTTTCTGTTGAACCTCCAAGTTGTCCTCTGCTCTACATTCAAGTCATTTCTGCTGTTACTCCAGTTAGTTGTCCACCTAAGCTTGTCTTTGCTGTACCTTCAGGTTGAGCTCTTTTCTACCTCTAAATTGACATCTATTCACCTCCAGTTGTCTTGTGCTCCATCTTCTGGTTGTCTTCTGCTGCCTTCTGGTTGTCTCTGCTCCACCTTCAGGTTGTCTTTGCTACATTACAGGTTTTATGCTTCTGTACTCCAGCTTTTCTTCTCTGTACCTCCATGTTGTCTTCTGATGCACCTCCAGGCTGTCTTTGCTGTAACTCCAGGTTTTCCTTTCCACTAGGTTATTTTGCTAACACTTACAGGTTGTATGATGCTGTACCTCCAGGTTATCTTCTGCTGTACATTAGGTTGTACTCTGCTGTACCTCATGTTGTTTCCGTGTACTGGGGTTATCTTTGTGTACTCAGGTTGTGCTCTGCTTTTTTCCCAGGTTGTTTTAACGTACTCATGCTGTTTTGCGTCCCTTTAAGCAGGTTTGATTCACCTTCAGGTTGTCTTTGCTGTACCTCTAGGTTGTCTTTGCTGTACCTTCAAACTATTTGTTCACCTCCAAGTTTTTTCTGTGCACCCCCAATTTGTTCTATGCTGCACCTACACGTTGTTGCTGCTGTACCTCCAGGTTGTCATCTGCGTATTCTGGGTTTGTCTTCTGCTGCATTCAAGGTTGTCTTCTGATATACCCCAAGTTGCCTTCTGCTGTATTTCAGACAGTCCTATGTGTCCCTACAGGTTCTCTTCTGCTGCCACTCAGGTTCTTTTGCTGAAAACTCGTTGCTCTCCCCTTCCGGGTTTGGGGCTTTTTTAAACCCTCCAAGTTGTCTCTGTGTACTTAATGTTGTTTTCGCTGTATCCAGGTTTCTTCTGCTTTATTTCCCAAGTGTCTGTCGTATCTCTGGTTGTCTTCTGCTCCATTCTTAGGTTGTCTTCTGCTGGAATCTTCAGTTGTCTTCTGCTGATCTTCATTTTGTCTTCTGCTGAATCTTCTTTTGTCTTCTTTGAATCTTCAGTTTTTCTTCTGCTGAATCTTCAGGTTGTCTTCTACTGAATTCTTCATGGTTGTCATCTGCAGCACTCAGTTTGGATTTCCAGAAACTTCATTTTTTCTTTATGAATCTTCATGATGTTTGTTGCTCCAACTTATGTTGTACTTCTCTTAATATAGTGTTTTTTCTGTACACCACCGGTTGTTTTTTGAGTTTCATGAATTCCTCTTCTTACTCTTATTATTACTTCTTACCCTCAGGTTGTCTTTTCCTGAATTTCAGTTTTTATCTGTTCCAACTACGTTTTTACTTCTATCTCTACATTTTTTATTCTCTACATCCTGGTTTAATGTTCTTTAACTATGTCTTCATCTCCAGAACATCTCTTTTTCTAATTCTTAAACAGTTCTATTTTCTCTGTACCTCGATTTTGTTGTCTGTGAACATAATAAATACATCACCACCATTTTTTTAATTTAAAATCATACTCATTTATTCATATAACACCTATTTATTACAAATCTCACCACATTATTGACTATTCATACAACTTGTATATTTTCATTTATTCCAGCATTTCTATCCACCCTTAATATTTCTTCTTATACAATCATTTAATTATATTGCTTTATCTAATTTTTTCTATCTTCTTTGCCTACAAATATTATCTACACACATTTTAATACTCTTATACATTTGTATTTCTGACTATTGTCTTATGAAAACTCCATTAATTATAATATTACACTTTTAATATTCTTCTCATCTACGGTTTCTTCTTCATTACTTTCCATTCTTTATTTATTACAATTTTGTAATTTTAACCCTATGTATATTTACTTAATCAATTAATATATTCTTAACTCCCATTATTTATCATTATCGTCTATCATTTCTTCACAATCATATATCAGTACTTCACACTACTAATATTCTTATACACTGTCTCTATGACCACCAATCTCCTACTTATCTACTTCATCACAAATCTAATGCACCTCAATCTGCTCTACAACTCTAACTATAAGATAAGCATACTTCCCTTTTAATATTTTATATCACCTAAGACCATTGTGTGTAGAAGAGAGAATCTGTATAAACTGATTTTTCTCTGGCTTCCTTTATTCTACAGCACCCCAAAGCGCGAAGAGCTCCCATCTGCTGTGACCCCATTCAGGTGAATGTCTAGACGTGACTTCTGCCCTATCAGATAATGAAGCGCAACTGCACTACGCACATCCTCCAGAGCTCGTTATGTTAGGAGTACCATCACTTTGGCTGGGCTTACTGACTGTCTCTCCTCGGCTCGCGTCAATCGGCTCCCCCAACCTTCAGGTTGTCTTCTCCTCACACTTACATGTTTTATTGCTTCTGTACCTCACACAACCCGACTTGTCTTATTCCCTGCCCCTGTACACCTCAAGGTTCCGCTCCTCGCCCTGATGCACAACTCAGCTGTCTTCTGCACACTGTAACTCCAGGCGTTCTCCTCTGCTCAACCAACTCTCGCGTTACTCTTCTCTACGTCACATCACCCTCAGGTTGTGCCTCTCGACCTCGTACTTCCACACGGCTCCGCCGTCTCCTACACAGCACTTTAACTACGCAGCGTGTACAGTCTTCCTGCTCGCTCACTCTCAAGGTTGCGCCTCTGGCTGTTTCTCCAGGTTTCTTTTACTGTCCCTCATGTCTGTCTTCTGCTGTACTTTAAGCTTTTTGATTCACTCTTAAGGTGTGTCATTGCTGTACTTCTGCAGGGATTGTCTTCTGCTGCATCTCAAGGTTGTCTTCTGATATACCTCCAAGTTCCCTTTGCTGTACTTTCAGACTGTCCTATGTGTACCTCCAGGTTCTCTTCTGCTGCACCTTAGGTCTTTTTGCTGCAACTCCAGTCTGCCTCCTGCACTTCCAGTTGGTTCTTTTGAACCTCCAAAATTGTCCTTTGGCTGTACCTTAATGTTTTTCGCTGTACCTCCAGGGTAGTCTTCTGCTGTACTTCCAATTTGTCTGCTGCTGTATCTCCTGGTTATTCCTTCTGACTCCATCTTCAGGTTGTCTGCTGCTGTATTCCTGGTTGTCTTCTGCTGAATCTTAGGTTGTTTCTGCTGAATATTCAGGTTGTCTCCTGCTGAATCTAAGGTTGTCTTCTACTGAATCTTCAGGTGGTCTTGCTACTGAATTTCAGGTTGTTTGTGCTTCCAATTAGGTTGTTTCTGCGAACTTCGGTTGTCTTGTGTCCACCTTTCAGGTTGTCTTCTGCTGAATCATCGGGTTGTTCTTCTGCTCACACCTCATGTTGTGTTTTCCTGAATCTTTTAGGTTGTCTTCTGCCATGATCGCCACGTAGCTCGTACAAATGAACCTCCTAGTGTAGTGATTTGACTCTTTAGCTAGAGCGGCAGCCATTTACTCACAGTACGATTGAGACGCTGTCACTGCATCACACACCAGAGTTTCAGTCTTCAGCATGAAGACACACCGCGCGGAGTATGCGATCTTTCAAGGTTGTCTTTTTGCTCTTGACCTCATCTGTTGTACGATTGATCTTTGCCGTGACTACACTGATACCTGTGGTCAATCTATTGTGCGAAGTAACGCTCGTCCAGCGATGTCCTTTTCCAGTATTCTCCTCTAATAACTCTGTACATGCCAGGTTACGCGCAGGGTTCACTAGCAAGTAGACTGTAAGATTTTGTTACTAGACGGAAATTTTGTGATTTCTTGTTGCGCAGTCTATTGTGTACCTAACGACGCTGTTGAACTGCAGCACGCTTAAAACACATGCTGTAGTGCTGTCAAGCACTATGAGTAGCTTGTCACACATGGCTCTCAGAGTCATTATGGTTTTAGTGTTTAGTCCGATGACATGCCTCCTAGTGATGATGGAAAAACATCTAGCTTCGAGCATGTCTGCATATTCTCGTGGCTAGGTGACACTATTCGGAGGCTCGCTAGTGCGGATAGAGACTAGAGTATACCTGAGTCCTGTGCTGCTGTTCATCCAGGTTGTCTTTTGCTAACGCACATGAGGTACATGCTCAGATCGATTAGGCTCTGATCATCATCGCTTTCATGTACATCGTCTCTTCTGCCTTGCTAGCATAGAGATCGCAGTTCCTTCATCTGCGTGTGGACACCATAGGTTGTTTATGATAGCTGCTCCATCTCACAATCGCCTCAACTTCCTTGTCACCCCTCCACCGGCTCGTTTCTGCTCTTCTGCCCGCAATTTCAGCGCTTGCCTCATCATGCTCCTCCTTCACTTGTCTTCTTCTACACATTACAGTTATCTACTTCTGTCTCGTACCACTCGGTTTTTATTCTCCATCTACTCCAGTTCTTATTCTTGATGTCCTTCATGTTGTCTTCTGGACACGACTCCAGGTTGTCTTCTGCTGTAACTCGGGGTTATTTCTGCTTGTCTATCCAGTGTTGTGCTCTGCTGTTTTTCTCCCAGGTTGTCTTTTACTGTACCTCATGGTGTTTCTGCTGTACCTTTAAGCTGTTTGATTCACTTTAGGTTTTGCTTCTGCTGTACCTCTAGGATTGTGTCCTTTTGCTGTACCTTCAAACTATTTGCTTCTCTCAATGTTTTTGCCTGCCTGGCAACCTCCAGTGTGTCTGCTGCTGCACATATACGTTGTCTGCTGTTGTACCTCAAGGTTGTCATCTGCTGTACTTCTAGTTGTCTTCTGCTGCATCTCAAGGTTGTCTTCTGATATTACTTCCAAGTTGCTTCTGCTGTACTTTCAGACTGTCCTATTCTGTACCACCAGTATCTCTTTCTGCTGCACCTTCAGGTCTTTTGCTGAAAACTCCAGTCTGCCTCCTGCACTTCCAGGTTGTCTTCTGCTGTACTCAGGTTGTCTTCTGCTGTATCTTCAGGTGTCCTCTGCTGCCCTCCAGGTTGTCGTCTGCTGCTGTACTTCAGGTTCTTTTCTGTTTGAACCTCCATGTTGTCCTCTGCTCTACATTCAAGTTCATTTTTCTGCTGTACACCCATGTTAGTCTCTCCACCTACTGCTTGTCCTTTTGCTGTACTCAGGTTGAGCTCTTTTCTACCTCTAAATTGACTCTAGTCACCTCCAGGTTGTTTTGCTCCATCTTCGGGTGTGGTCTTCTGCTGGACACTTCCTGGTTGTCCTCTGCTCCACCTTCAGGTTGGTCTTCTGCTACACTTACAGTTCTTTTTGTTCCTGTAACTACAGCTTTTCTTTCTTCTGGTACCTCCATGTTGTCTTCTGATGACCTCCAGGCCTGTCTTCTGCTGTAACTCCAGGTTCCTCTTCTCCACAACCAGGTTTTCTTCTGCTAACACTTAAGGTTGTATGATCTTGTAACCTCCAGGTTATCTTCTGCTGTTGTACATCTAGGTTGTGCTTTCTGCTGTACCTCCATGTTGGTCTTCCGCTGTACCTCGGGGTTATCTTCTGCTGTACATCAGGTTGTGCTCTGCTGTATCTCCAGGTTGTCTTGAACCTGTACTCATGCTGTTTCTGCTTGTACCTTTAAGCAGTTTGATTCACCTTCAGGTTGTCTTCTGCTGACCTCTAGGTTGTCTCTTGCGGTACCTTCAAAAATATTTGCTTCACCTCCAAGTTTTATTCCTGCTGCACCTCCAATTTGTCTACTGCTGCACATACACGTTGTTGCTGCTGTACCTCCTGGTTGTCATCGGCTGTACTTCTAGGTTGTTTTCTGCTTAGCATCTCAAGGTTGTCTTTGATTACCTCCAAGTTGCTTCTGCTGTAACTTTCAGGACTGTCCTATTGCTGTACCTACAGGTTCTCTTTGCTGCCACCTTCAGGTCTTTTGCTGAAAACTCCAGTCTGCTCTCCTGACACTTCCAGGTTGGCTTCTTTTGAACCTTCCAAGTTGTCCTTCTGCTGTACATTAATGGTTGTTTCCGCTGTATCCTCCAGGTTGTCTTCTGCTTTTACTTCCAAGTTGTCTGCTGCTGTATCTCATGGTTGTCTTCTGCTCCATATTCAGGTTGTTTCTGCTGAATCTTCAGGTAGTTCTTCTGCTGAATCTTAGGTTGTCTTCTGCTGAATCTTCAGGTTGTCTGTCTGCTGGAATCTTCAGGTGTCTTTGCTGATATTTCAGGTTGTCTTTTTACTGATCTTCAGGCGGTTGTCTTCTGCTTCACCTCCATGGTTGGATTTGCTGAATCTTCTGGTTGTCTTTTACTGAATATTCAGGTTGTCCTTGGTGCTCCAACTTCAGGTTGTTTCTGCTGAATATTCGGGTTGTTCTTCTGTTACACCTCAGGTTGTGTTTTCTGTGGTCATCAGTTGTCCTCTTGCTGACATCTTCAGGTTGTCTTCTGCTACAACCTCAGGTTGTCTTTTCCTGTATCTTCAGGTGTCTTCTTGCTCCATCTTCAGGTTGTCTTCTGCTGCATTTTCAGGTTGTCTTCGGCTACACTTCATGGTCTATTGTGTGTACTCCAGGGTCTTCTTCTCCTGTACCTGCAGGATTGTGCTCTGCTTGTTCCTCCAGGTTGTCTTCTGCTGTAACCCTCGAGGTTGTCGTCTGCTGTTCCTTCAAGCTATTCCTTCACTCCCAGGTTTTGTGTTTTTTTGCTGCTCCTCCAGGTTGTCCTATTCTGCACACCTATGGGTTGTCTTATGCTACACTACTGGTTGTCTTCTGCTGTTACTTCCTGGTTGTCTTCTGTGTGTCTTCAAGCTGTTCGCTTCACCTCCAGGTTGTCTTCTGCTGTACTTCCAGGGTTTGTTTTTTGCTGTATATACAGGTTTGTCTTCGTGCTGCACCTTCAAAACTATTTGCTTCACCACCAGTTTTTCTTGTGCACATCCAGTTGTCTTCTGCTGTACATCCAGGTTGTCTTCTGCTGTAATCCAGGTTGTCTTTGCTTTACCTCACAGGTTTTCTTCTGGCTGCAGCTGAACCAGGTTGCCTTTGCTGTACTTTCCAGGCTGTATGTGCTGTACCTCCAGGTGGTCTTTCTGCTGTACCTTCTAGGTTGTCTTCTCTACTGAATCTCCAGGTTGTCTTCTGCTGTACCTCCAGGTGTTTCCCCTGTACTTCAGGTTGCCCTTACTGTACCTAATGATTGTCATCTGCAGTATCTTCAGGTTGTCCTCTGCTGCACCTCAGGTTGTCGTCTGCTGTACTTCAATGTTCTCTTCTGTTGACCTCCAAGTTGTCCTCTTATGTCATTCAAGTTCGTTTTCTGCTGTACCTCCAGTTAGTTGCTCCACCTCCAGCGTGTCTTCTGCTGGGTATTAGGTTGAGATCTTTTTACCTCTAAATCTGACATCTACTCCACCTCCAGGTGTTCTTGGGTCTCAATCTTCTGGTTGTCTCTGTCTGCACTTCCTGGTTTCCTCTGCTACACCTTCAGGTTGGTCTTCTCCCTACACTTACAGGTTTTTTGCTTTGTACCTCCAGCTTTTCTGCTCCTGTTTTTACCGCCAGGTGGTCTTCTGATGCACCTCCAGGCTGTCTTCTGCTGTATCTCAAGGTTTTCCTCTGCTCAACACTCAGGTTATATTCTACTGTAACATCTAGGGATGTGCTCTGCTGTACTTCCATGTGTCTTCCGCTGTACCTCGAGGTAATCTTTATGCTGTACTTCCTGGTGCCGCTCTGTGTTTCTCCAGGTTCTCTTGTTCTGTACTATGTCTGTCTTTCTGCTGTATCCTTTAAGCTTTTTGATTCACCTTCTGGTTGTCATCTGCTGTACTTCTAGCTGGTTCTTCTCGCTGAATATCAAGGTTGTCTTCGGATATACCTCCAAGTTCCCTTCTGCTGTACTTTCAGACTGTCCTTGCTGTACCTCCAGGTGCTATTCTGCTGCACCTTCAGGTCTTTTGCGGCAAAAACTCCTGGGTCTGCCTCCTGCCACTTCCAGGTTGGCTTCTTTTGAACCTCCAAGTTGTGCCTCTGCTGTACATTAATGTTTTTCGCCTTGTACCTCCAGTTGTTCTTCTGCTGTACTTCCAAATTTGTATGCTGCTGTATCTCCTGGTTATTCTTCTGCCTCCATCTTCAGGATGTCTGTGCTGTATCTCCTGGTTGTCTTCTGCTGAATTTCAGGTGGTCTTCTGCTGAATCTTCAGGTTTTTGTTCTCCTGCTGAAATCTTCAGGTTGTTTCTACTGAATCTTCAGGGGTTGGTCCTTGTGTGCTCCAACTTCATGTGGTCTTTGTTGCTCAACTTCAGGTTGTCTTGATGCTCCAACCTTCAGGTTGTCTTCTGCTGAAATTATTGGGTTGGTCTTTTTCTTTGCTGGACTTTTTTTGTTTATACTGAATTTTTACCTCCTCCAGGTTGTGTTTTCCTGATGTTCTTCAGGTTGTCACTTTGCTGAAATCTTCAGGTTGTCTTCTGCTAACCTCGGGTTGTCGTTTCCTGAATCTTCAGGTTGTCTTCTGCTCCATCTTCAGGTTGTCTTCTGCCTTTGCATCTTCAAGGTTTGTCATCTGCTATCACTTCCTGGTTCTTATTGTTGCTTGTCATCCTCCAGGTCTTCTTCTCCTGTACCTGTGGCAGATGTGCCTCTGCGGTTTCCTCCAGGTTGGTGCTTCTTGCTTGTGTGCCTCGAGGTTTTGGCTTGTCGTCTGCTTTTGTTACCCTTTCAAGCTTATTTCCTTCACCTCCAGGTTTTTTTTTTTATTTTTTTTTTTTTTTTGCTGCACTCTCCAGGTTTGTTATATGCCTTCTGCTTAACCATGGGTTTGTCTTATGCACACCTACTGGTTCGTCTTTGCTGGTTCCAGGTTGTCTTCTGCTTTTGTGTCTCAAGCTGTTTCGTTCCACCTCAGGTTGGCTTTCTGCTTGATTCCAGGGTGTTTGCTGCTGTATTACGGTTGTCTTCTGCTGCTGCCCTTTCAAATATTTGGCTTCACCACCAGGTTGTTTACCTGCTGCAGCATATACAACATTCCAGGTTGTCTTCTTGCTTTTTGGTTCCTCCAGGTTGGTCTTCTGCTGTTACTCCAGGTTTTGTCTTCTTGCTTTACCTTCCTGGTTTTTTCTTCTGCTGCCAGCTTACAGGTTGCCTTCGCTGTTTTTGTTGTGTTCTTCCAGCTTGCTGCTTTGTTTTCATTGATTGGTTTTTTTCTTTTTTCTTTGTTTTCTGGTATTGGTTGCTTATTGTTTTTTTTGTATACCTTCCAGGAGGGTCTTCTGCTGTATTAGGTTGGTTTTCTACTGAATCTCCAGTTGTCTTCTGTGCTGTACCTCCAGGTGTTCTCCTGTACTTCCAGGGTGCCCTCTATCTGCTCCCGAAAAGATGTCATCTGCTTGTATCTTTCAGGTTGTCCTTGCTTGCCACCTCCAGGTTGTCGTATGTTTTTTTTGTATTCCCGGTTCTCTTCGGTTGAAACCTCCAAGTTGTCCTCTGCTGTTACATTTCAAAAGTCGTTTTTGCTGTACCTCCAGTTAGATATTGGTCTGCTCCACCCCCTTCAGCTTGTCTTCCTGCCTGTTGGTGTTTTTGTACCTTCAGGTGAGATCTTCTTACCTCTAGAACTTGGTGACATCTATCCACACTCAAGGTTTGTCTTGTGAGCTCCATCTACTGGTTGTTTCTGGCATGCACTTCCTGGTTGTTCCTCTGCTCCACCTTCAGGGTTGTTCTTGTCTCCTACCTGACAGGTTTTATGCTTTTCTTAACCTCCAGCTTTTCTTCTTTCTATTGTACCTCCAGGTTGTCTTTGATGCCCTCCAGGCTGTTTTTGCTCTTGTAACTCCAGGTTTTCTCTGCTCCACACTCAGGTTATCTTTCTTAATGTACATCCTAGGTTGTGCTTGCTGTACTTCAATTGTTGTTCTTCGCTGTACCTCGGGGTGAATCTTTCTCTGTACTTCCAGGTTGCGCTCTGTTGTGTTTCTCCAGGTTCTCTTTTACTTGTACCGCATGTCTGTCTTTCTGCATGGTACATTTTTATTTTAAGCTGTTCTTTGATTCACTTTCGGTTGTCATTCTGCTTGTATTCTAGACTTGTCTTCTGCTTGCATTCAAAGGTTGTCTTCTGATATACCGCCCAAGTTCCCTTCTGCGAACTTTCAGACTTGTCCTATGCTGTACCTCCTGGTTCTCTTTGCTGCACCTTCAGGTCTTTTGCTGCAAACTCCATGTCTGACCTGACTTCCCGCGGTGTTGGCTTCTTTTGAACCGCCAAAGGTTTGTCTGGCTGTACATAAATTTTTTTCGCGTACCTCCCAGGTTCGGCTTCGGCTGTACTTCCAATTTGTCTGCTGCTCTGTTTATCTCCTGGTATCTTCTGCTCCATCTTCAGGTTGTCTGCTCTGTAATCTCTGGTTCGTCTTCGCTGAATCTTCACGGTGTCTTCTGCTGATCTTCAGGTTGTCTCCTGCTGGAATCTTCAGACGGTTGTATTACTGAATCTTCAGGTTTGTGGTTCTTCTATCTCCGACATCTTCATGGGTTGTCTTGTGCTTCAACTTCTGGTTGTCTTCTGCTTGATTTGAATCTTCAGGTTGTGCTGTGTGCCTTTTCACCTTCAGGTTGGTTCTTCTGCTGTGTTGGTGTATCTCGGGTTGTCTTGCTGCTACACCGCCAGTTGTGGTTTTCCTGAAGCTTCAGGTTGTGATCTGCACACCTCCAGTTTGTCTTTTGCCCGTTGAGTCTTCGCGTTTGTCATATGTTTTCCTACCACAGCGGTTTTGTCTTCGGCTCATCTTCAGGTTGGTCTTCTGCATGCATCTTCTGATTGTCCTTCTGCTAACACTTCCTGGTCTTATTGTTGCCTGTTATGTACCATGCAGGTCTTCCTCTCCTGTACCGGTCAGGTTGTGTCTGCTGTTTTTTCTCAGGTCGTCTTTCTGCCAGTACCTCGAGTCGGGTTGTCGTCTGTCTGCTGAGTGTTACCTCAATGCTTTTTACTTCACCTCCAGGTTCGTGTTTGTTTTTTGCTGCACCGCAGGGTTGTCTTCTGCTTGACACTACTGGTTGTTCTTCTGCTTGCTGTACTTCAGGTTGTCTGCTGCTGTTCATCCAGGTTGTCTTTTGCTGTACCTCGAGATTGTCCTCTGCCCCGTACCGTCGAGCCTGTTTCTTTCACCCTTCAGGTGTGGTTCTTCTGCTTTTTGTTGTTTTGTACTTCAAGCTCTTTTTTTGTTCCTTCACCTCCAGGTTTTTTTATGTCTGCTGCATTTCCAGGTTGTCCCTCTGGCTCCCCCTTCACCATGTCTTCTTCGACCACTTACAGTTTTTTTTCTGTCGTACCTCTCGGTTTTCTTTCCTTCTCCTCCAAGGTCTCTTCTGCCGATCGCCGGCCCTGTACCTTTTCATTTTGTCTTCTGACACACCTCCAGGTTGTTCTTCTGCTGTAACTCGGGGTTATCTTCTGCGTAACTCCAGGTTGTGCTCTGCTGTTTCTCCAGGTTGTCTTTACTGTACCTCATGGGCTGGTCTTCTGCTGTACCTTTTAAGTGTTTGATTCACCTTCAGGTGTTCCTTCTGCTGTACCTTAGGTTGTCTTTTGCTTGTACTTCAAACTATATGCTTCAACTCCAAGTATTTTCCTGCTGCACCTCCAGTTTGTCTAATGATGCACCTACTCGTTGTCTGCGGCTCTGTACCTCCAGGTTGTCATCTGCTTGTACTTCTAGGGATTGTCTTCTGCGCATCTCAGGTTGTCGTTCTGATATACCTCCAGTTGCCTTCTGCTGTACTTTCAGACGTCTTATGCTGTACCGCAGGTTCCTCTTCTGCTGACCTTAGGTCTTTTGCTGAAAACTCCAGTTGCCTCCTGCACTTCCAGGTTGGCTTCTTTTGAACCTCCAAGTTGTCCTCTGCTGTACCTTCAGTTTATTTTCTGCTATATCTCCAGGTTGTCTTCGGCTGCATTCTTCAGGTTGTCTTCTGCTGTACCTCCAGCTTTGTTGTTCTGTTGTTCCTTCAAGTTGTCTTTCTCTGTACTTCCAGGTTGTCCTCTGCTGTAACTGCAGGTTTTCTCTTCTGCTGTACCTTCAGGTGTCTTTTGCTGTACCTCCAGGCTGTCTTCTGCTGTACTTCAGGCTGTTTGCTTCTATTTCAGGTTGTCGTCTGCTGTATCTTCAAGCTTTTTGCTTCACCCAAGGGTTATCTTCTGCTATATCCTCCAGAAGAAACTGTTCTTCTGCTGCACCTTTCAAGTTGTTTGCTCACCTTCAGGTTTTTTTTGCTGTACCTCCAGGTTTTCGTCGTATGCTACACCTTCAGGTTCCTTCCGCTTGTACCTCTTGGTTGTCTTCTGCTGTTTACTACTAGGTGTGTCAATCTGCTGTACTTTCCAAGGTAGTCCTCTCCTGTTCTCCGGGTTCTCTTCTGATGCACCTTCAGGTTCTTTTGCTGATCCTCTAGTCTGTCTCTGCACTTCCAGGTTGTTTATGTGACCTCCAAGTTGTCATTGCTTACATTCAATGTTGTTTTCTGCTGTACCTCTAGTTTTGTTTGCTGTACTTCCAGGTTGTCCTCTGCTTAAATTCAGGTTGCCTTCTGCTTACACGTTTCAGGT
>NW_027264600.1:0-25503 GCF_036320965.1 Panulirus ornatus | reverse complement strand
CAAAAGTTCCCTCTTCATGGTGGGGCTATCTGTTTGGGCTCAACCTTCTTTCTTGTCCTCCTTCATGAGGACCTTACCAGCCTTTACAACACTGGCGGCATTCACAGCTAATCTGGTTGAAGCCTGCAAAATAAAACAGTTGAAAAGTAGGGTTCCTAACTAATAAGAGAGACTGTCTCACACTGCTCATTCCAAACATCTGCTATCATTCTTTAATAAATCTGTCAGAGGGGTTACGACTGTTGCAAAATTTACAATGAACATCCTATAGTACCCAACTATATACAAGCAACACTTCAGTTCTCCCACGCCTCCGCCCGGGTCCCAGATCTTCGAGGCACTCGCAGCTACGTCGTCGACTTCGTCACACACGGCTACTGCTGGACGTAAGATGATGCAGACTGGCACCGTCGGTTCCAAGGGGAGAGGTTCACGACTGAAATATGGCTTAGGCATGTTGACGTGGCATAATCTCCGACCTCTGCGCCTATCGAGAGTAAAGACAAGGTAATATGAGCCTCCTACACTCCAGATTATGGTGTAGGAACCCTAAGAACGGACAGCCAAGGGTTGACCTGACTGCTGTAGTAGAAGCAACACCTCGTCGCCCGCCTCAAACCTTCTTGAACGAGATCGTTTGTCTGGCCATATTGTCCTTCCTTCCTGAGTCTCTCTTGAATGGGCACAAGACAAATCCTCAGTCTCACCCACTGACTCTTGTACGGACTCGAAACTAGCACAGGAGGTATCACACAGCTTCTCCTCACTAATTTCATCCTCAATGAGAGTCTTCTCTCTTGAATGGGTGTGAGACAAACCCTCAATCTTAACGGAGTCTACGCCAGGGGAGAGGGTATCACACAGCTTCCTCTCACTAGACTCACTCGTAGGGAGAGACTTCACTTTCTCCGTCTCAACGAAGTCTACACCAGGGGAGAGGGTATCACACAGCTTCCTCTCACTGGCCTCACTCTCATGAAGAGTCTTTAGGTCCACTATCTCAACGGAGGCTACACCAGGGGAGAGGGTATCACACAGTTTCCTCTCGCTGGTCTCAGTTGGGGGAGAGTCTTAACTTCCTGCGTTTCAACGGAGTCTGTACCAGGGAAGAGGGTATCACACAGCCTCCTCTCGCTGGCCTCCACTTCCTCCGTTTCAACGGCTATGTCGTCAGGCACACGGCCTGCCGTGCCAGCTGTCATAGACCTCGCATCATCGTGGTTGGAGACTAACTCTGGTACTTCTTCATCAAGCTGCACTGCCTCCGTGGACTCCACCGGGCCCGTAGGCAACACCGGCATTGGGTTCATCTTCCCACCCGCTAGGTCATTGCCTAACACAAAGTCCACATCTGAGACAGGTAACCTATCTACAACCCCTATGAGAGCATGGCCCGTGAAGAGATCTATTTCTACCCTCACATCGACTAGTGGAGCTTCCTCGGAACCCGACAGTCCATCTAGCAAGACTCGGTCTCCAAACTCTCCTCGCGGCACCAAGCCATCCAACATCAGGGACTGCAGAGAACCAGAATCCCGTAATACGGTTACTTTTCGTCGTACACCACATCTACTAACATAGCCCTCAGACAGGAACGCATTGTAGTTCCCACAGAACGGATCCTTAACTACACTCTCGCAACCCCTCTTTTTCCTAAGAGCAGGGACAGCCTCACCTACTTTACTAAGTGGCCCTAAAGTTGAGACGAGATTCACCGGTCTACTCATGGTAGAATCTCTAAATTCCTTCTTTCGAGCCCAGCAATCCCTCACCTGGTGCCCAGCCTTGCCACAATAAAAACAATTCTTAACTCTGTTGGAGCATTTCCCCTTACTTTCATGAGTTACCGGCAAGGTAGCAGATTCAGGTGGGATTACATAATCATTGGTCCTCCCTCTGCCGTCGTAGCCCTTTGAATGCCTGCCCGCGTCAAGTTTGACATCTAACATGTACTCATCTCCTAGTTTCCCAGCCTCCTCAAAATCCTTCGCTGATTTAGTTATTACGTACTGCCGTACATCACGGGGTAGACCGTCCTTACATTCCTCGAACACAAATAGTTTCAGGACCGATTCAGCATCTATATAAGCTCCCGCGGAACGTACCCACCGCATGGCTAACTTGTACTTCTCACAAAAGTGATTTAGGTAGGTTTGATCAGGGCGCTTATGCTTAGTTCGAAATCTGAGTCGGTGTGCTTCCGGACTTAAATGATAAGAATTTATCACTGCCTGCTTAACGACCTCATAATCACCACACTGGTCATCGTTCAACGCGGTGTATGTGGATTCAGCTTTGCCAAAAAGGAGGGGCCGCAAAACTGTCACCCAGGCTGACTTCGGCCAAGAGCAGTCACGGGCAGTCTGTTCAAATTTAAGGAAAAAGGAAGCCACGTTATCTTCATCGAACTTAGGTACGAGATGTAAGTCTCCCAACGGAGACGACACTGATCCCGAAGGTGAAGCGTTAAGTCTAAGTTTTTCACGTTCGAGAGCTAACCTAGCTTGTTCAGTCTGCTCCTTCTGTACTTGTGCATTGATCTTAGCTATCTCTAGTTGAATTCTCCAGTACTCGGGATTAACATTAACATCACTAGGGATATGGGGAGGGATCGAGGCTTCGACCGACGTCACTGATGGAGCAATATTATCGACACTAATTTCAACATAAGGCGCAGCATCTACTATCTGTTCACTAGCAAAATGATTTATGACTAAGGTCTCCAACTGTACTTTACTAGCTTTCCGGTCATAATTCAATTTTAACCTATTTGCAATCAGCTTCAACTCATGCTTTGTTAAAGATTTGATATCCTCGTGAGAGGGATCAGATCGACAGAACTGCTCAGCGTCAGCGTTGCTGGTCAACGGCATGATTACCGAAAAGGAAAGAGATTCCGTTAAGGCAAGAAATATCCTGGCAAGGGTCGCCAATTTATGTTACGAACTCCTTATTCAGGATAGGTCGCCAGTAACATATACGTTACAAATACAACTAATCCTTGTTGTTTCACAACGGGATAACATAATCATAAAGTTATGGGATAGAATTAGAGACCAGCATTACATTAAATCTACTTATAATGAAAGAATCTTAAGTGTACAAAGATAAGCACATAAATCAGGCATGAATCATTTACGTTAATATTGGTACATGAATTAACATTCCAGATAAGATTTCAAGCCAGGAGATCTCTTTCCTTTATGACAGTTCCTCGATAACACTACATTGATAATTATAACGGGCTTACAGGCTTACAGCACAGTAGGGCTTACAGGCTTACATGCTTACGGTAAGGAAGAACACCTAACTCGCTGAGCTAGAGAGAGAGAGATCTCAGCGGGTGTCATGGGTATATATTACAAAGACGAGACTCCGCCCTGCTGGCTATAACGCCACCCTTGATTGGCTATGGGACTCAGAGCACTCGAGATTGGTTGGGGTATTCTAGCGACACACATCTCTTGATTGACAGCTCAAGGACAAATGACCATCTGGTTTCAAAATTAAGCCTAACTCTTGGTGGGAACAGAAGCTCCGAGCCATTCTCAGAGGAAGACATCTCTATACACGAAGACACACACACGTAATATACACGAACATGTGGGCACAAACACACGTGTTCCGTAACAATATATATATATATATATATATGGGGATAGGGGATTAAGAATACTTTCCACGTATTCCCTGCGTGTCGTAGAAGGCGACTAAAAGGGGAGGGAGCGGGGGGCTGGAGATCCTCCCCTCTCGTTTTTTTTTTTAATTTTCCAAAAGAAGGAACAGAGGGGGCCAGGTGAGGATATTCCAAAAAAGGCCCAGTCCTCTGTTCTTAACGCTACCTCGCCTACGCGGGAAATGGCAAATAGTTTAAAAGAAAAGAAGAATATATATATATATATATATATATATATATATATATATATATATATATATATATATATATATATATATATATATATATATATATTATCCCTGGGGATAGGGGATTAAGAATACTTCCCACGTATTCCCTGCGTGTCGTAGAAGGCGACTAAAAGGGGAGGGAGCGGGGGGCTGGAAATCCTCCCCTCTCGTTTTTTTTTCATTTTCCAAAAGAAGGAACAGAGAAGGGGGCCAGGACAGGATATTCCCTCAAAGGCCCAGTCCTCTGTTCTTAACGTTACCTCCCTAACGCGGGAAATGGCGAATAGTTTAATATATATATATATATATATATATATATATATATATATATATATATATATATATATATATATATATATATATATATCTTTCTTTCTTTCTTTCAGACTATTCGCTATTTCCCGCATTAGCGAGGTAGCGTTAAGAACAGAGGACTGGGCCTTTGAGGGAATATCCTCACCTGGCCCCCTTCTCTGTTCCTTTTTTTGCTTTGTCGCTGTCTTCCGCGTTTGCGAAACAGACGAAAGAAATGGCACAACCCACCCCCATACACAATGTACACACACACACGCCCACACACGCAAATATACATACCTATACATCTCAATGTACACATATACATACACACACACACACACATACATATATACCCATGCACACAATTCACACTGTCTGCCCCTATTCATTCCCATCGCCACCCCGCCACACATGGAATACCATCCCCCTCCCCCCTCATGTGTGCGAGGTAGCACTAGGAAAAGACAACAAAGGCCCCATTCGTTCACACTCAGTCTCCAGCTGTCACGCAATAATGCCCGAAACCACAGCTCCCTTTCTACATCTGGGCCCCACAAAACTTTCCATGGTTTACCCCAGACGCTTCACATGCCCTGATTCAATCCACTGACAGCACGTCAACCCCGGGATACCACATCGATCCAATTCACTCTATTCCTTGGCCGCCTTGCACCCTCCTGCATGTTCAGGCCCCGATCACTCAAAATCTTTTTCACTCCATCTTTCCACCTCCAATTTGGTCTCCCACTTCTCCTCGTTCCCTCCACCTCCGACACATATATCCTCTTGGTCAATCTTTCCTCACTCATTCTCTCCATGTGCCCAAACCATTTCAAAACACCCTCTTCTGCTCTCTCAACCACGCTCTTTTTATTTCCACACATCTCTCTTACCCTAATATTACTTACTCGATCAAACTACCTCACACCACACATTGTCCTCAAACATCTCATTTCCAGCACATCCACCCTCCTGCGCACAACTCTATCCATAGCCCACGCCTCGCAACCATACAACATTGTTGGAACCACTATTCCTTCAAACATACCCATTTTTGCTTTCCGAGATAATGTTCTCGACTTACACACATTCTTCAAGGCTCCCAGGATTTTCGCCCCCTCCCCCACCTTATGATTCGCTTCCACTTCCATGGTTCCATCCGCTGCCAGATCCACTCCAAGATATCTAAAACACTTTACTTCCTCCAGTTTCTCCATTCAAACTTACCTCCCAATTGACTTGACCCTCAACCCTACTGTACCTAATAACCTTGCTCTTATTCACATTTACTCTTAACTTTCTTCTTTCACACACTTTACCAAACTCAGTCACCAGCTTCTGCAGTTTCTCACATTAATCAGCCACCAGCTCTGTATCATCAGCGAACAACAACTGACTCACTTCCCAAGCTCTCTCATCCACAACAAACTTCATACTTGCCCCTCTTTCCAAAACTCTTACATTCACCTCCCTAACAACCCCATCCATAAACAAATTAAACAACCATGGAGACATCTCACACCCCTGCCGCAAACCTACATTCACTGAGAACCAATCACTTTCCACTCTTCCTACACGTACACATGCCTTACATCCTCGATAAAAACTTTTCACTGCTTCTAACAACTTGCCTCACACACCATATAATCTTAATACCTTCCACAGAGCATCTCTATCAACTCTATCATATGCCTTCTCCAGATCCATAAATGCTACATACAAATCCATTTGCTTTTCTAAGTATTTCTCACATACATTCTTCAAAGCAAACACCTGATCCACACATCCTCTACCGCTTCTGAAACCACACTGCTCTTCCCCAATCTGATGCTCTGTACATGCCTTCACCCTCTCAATCAATACCCTCCCATATAATTTACCAGGAATACTCAACAAACTTATACCTCTGTAATTTGAGCACTCACCCTTATCCCCTTTGCCTTTGTACAATGGCACTATGTACGCATTCCGCCAATCCTCAGGCACCTCACCATGAATCATACATACATTAAATAACCTTACCAACCAGTCAACAATACAGTCACCCCCTTTTTTAATAGATTCCACTGCAATACCATCCAAACCTGCTGCCTTGCCGGCTTTCATCTTCCGCAAAGCTTTTACTACCTCTTCTCTGTTTACCAAATCATTTTCCCAAACCCTCTCACTTTGCACACCACCTCGACCAAAACACCCTATATCTGCCACTCTATCATCAAACACATTCAACAAACCTTCAAAATACTCACTCCATCTCCTTCTCACATCACCACTACTTGTTATCACCTCCCCATTTGCGCCCTTCACTGAAGTTCCCATTTGCTCCCTTGTCTTACGCACTTATTTACCTCCTTCCAGAACATCTTTTTATTCTCCCTAAAATTTAATGATACTCTCTCACCTCAACTCTCATTTGCCCACTTTTTCACCTCTTGCACCTTCCTCTTGACATCCTGTCTCTTTCTTTTATACATCTCCCACTCAATTGCATTTTTTCCCTGCAAAAATCGTCCAAATGCCTCTCTCTTCTCTTTCACTAATAATCTTACTTCTTCATCCCACCACTCACTACCCTTTCTAATCAACCCACATCCCACGCTTCTCATACCACAAGCATCTTTTGCGCAATCCATCACTGATTCCCTAAATACATTCCATTCCTTCCCCACTCCCCTGATTTCCATTGTTCTCACCTTTTTCCATTCTGTACTCAGTCTCTCCTGGTACTTCCTCACACAAGTCTCCTTCCCAAGCTCACTTACTCTCACCACCCTCTTCACCCCAACATTCACTCTTCTTTTCTGGAAACCCATACAAATCTTCACCTTAGCCTCCACAAGATAATGATGAGACATCCCTCCAGTTGCACCTCTCAGCACATTAACATCCAAAAGTCTCTCTTTCGCGCGCCTGTCAATTAACACGTAATCCAATAACGCTCTCTGGCCATCTCTCCTACTTACATACGTATACTTATGTATATCTCGCTTCTTAAACCAGGTATTCCCAATCACCAGTCCTTTTTCAGCAATTAAATCTACAAGCTCTTCACCATTTCCATTTACAACACTGAACACCCCATGAATACCAATTATTCCCTCAACTGCTACATTACTCACCTTTGCATTCAAATCACCCATCACTATAACCCGGTCTCGTGCATCAAAACCACTAACACACTCATTCAGCTGCTCCCAAAACACTTGCCTCTCATGATCTTTCTTCTCATGCCCAGGTGCATATGCACCAATAATCACCCATCTCTCTCCATCAACTTTCAGTTTTACCCATATTAATCGAGAATTTACTTTCTTACATTCTATCACATACTCTCACAACTCCTGTTTTAGGAGTACTGCTACTCCTTCCCTTGCTCTCACTAACCTCTCACTAACCCCTGACTTTACTCCCAAGACATTCCCAAACCACTCTTCCCCTTTACCCTTGAGCTTCGTTTCACTCAGAGCCAAAACATCCAGGTTCCTTTCCTCAAACATACTACCTACATCTTGGTTACATCCACACACATTTAGACACCCCAGTCTGAGCCTTCGAGGAGGATGAGCACTCCCCGCGTGACTCCTTCTTCTGTTTCCCATTTTAGAAAGTTAAAAATACAAGGAGGGGAGGATTTCTGGCCCCCCGCTCCCGTCCCCTCTAGTCGCCTTCTACGACACGCGAAGAATGCGTGGGAAGTATATATATATTATTATAAATAATATATATATATATATATATATATATATATATATATATATATATATATATATATATATATATCCCTATGGGTAGGGGAGAAAGAATACTTCCCACGTGTTCCCTGCGTGTCGTAGAAGGCGACTAAAAGGGGAGGGAGCGGGGGGCTGGAAATCCTCCCCTCTCATCATTTTTTTTTTTTTCCAAAAGAAGGAACAGAGAAGGGGGCCAGGTGAGGATATTCCCTCAAAGGCCCAGTCCTCTGTTCTTAACGCTACCTCGCTAACGCGGGAAATGGCGAATAGTTTGAAAGAAAAAAAGAAATATATATATATATATATATATATATATATATATATATATATATATATATATATATATATATATATATATATATATATATATATATTAGATTTTAGGGAGAATAAAAAATGTTCTGGAAGGAGATAAATAAAATGCGTAAGACAAGGGAGCAAAAGGGAACATCAGTGAAGGGCGCTAATGGGGAGGTGATAACAAGTAGTGGTGATGTGAGAAGGAGATGGAGTGAGTATTTTGAAGGTTTGTTGAATGTGTTTGATGATAGAGTGGCAGATATAGGGTGTCTTGGTCGAGGTGGTGTGCAAAGTGAGAGGGTTGGGGAAAATGATTTGGTAAACAGAGAAGAGGTAGTAAAAGCTTCGCGGAAGATGAAAGCCGGCAAGGCAGCAGGTTTGGATGGTATTGCAGTGGAATTTATTAAAAAAAAAGGGGGTGACTGTATTGTTGACTGGTTGGTAAGGTTATTTAATGTATGTATGACTCATTGTGAGGTGCCTGAGGATTGGCGGAATGCGTGCATAGTGCCATTGTACAAAGGCAAAGGGGATAAGAGTGAGTGCTCAAATTACAGAGGTATAAGTTTGTTGAGTATTCCTTGTAAATTATATGGGAGGGTATTGATTGAGAGGGTGAAGGCATGTACAGAGCACGAGATTGGGGAAGAGCAGGGTGGTTTCAGAAGTGGTAGAGGATGTGTGGATCAGGTGTTTGCTTTGAAGAATGTTTGTGAGAAATACTTAGAAAAGCAAATGGATTTGTATGTAGCATTTATGGATCTGGAGAAGGCATATGATAGAGTTGATAGAGATGCTCTGTGGAAGGTATTAAGAATATATGGTGTGGGAGGCAAGTTGTTAGAAGCAGTGAAAAGTTTTTATCGAGGATGTAAGGCATGTGTACGTGTAGGAAGAGAGGAAAGTGATTGGTTCTCGGTGAATGCAGGTTTGCGGCAGGGGTGTGTGATGTTTCCATGGTTGTTTAATTTGTTTATGGATGGGGTTGTTAGGGAGGTAAATGCAAGAGTTTTGGAAAGAGGGGCAAGAATGAAGTCTGTTGTGGATGAGAGAGCTTGGGAAGTGAGTCAGTTGTTGTTCGCTGATGATACAGCGCTGGTGGGTGATTCATGTGAGAAACTGCAGAAGCTGGTGACTGAGTTTGGTAAAGTGTGTGAAAGAAGAAAGTTAATAGTAAATGTAAATAAGAGCAAGGTTATTAGGTACAGTAGGGTTGAGGGTCAAGTCAATTGGGAGGTAAGTTTGAATGGAGAAAAACTGGAGGAAGTGAAGTGTTTTAGATATCTTGGAGTGGATCTGGTAGCGGATGGAACCATGGAAGCGGGAGCAAATCATAGGGTGGGGGAGGGGGTGAAAATCCTGGGAGCCTTGAAGAATACGTGGAAGTCGAGAACATTATCTCGGAAAGCAAAAATGGGTATGTTTGAAGGAATAGTGGTTCCAACAATGTTGTATGGTTGCGAGGCGTGGGCTATGGATAGAGCTGTGCGCAGGAGGGTGGATGTGCTGGAAATGAGATGTTTGAGGACAATGTGTGGTGTGAGGTGGTTTGATCGAGTAAGTAATGTAAGGGTAAGAGAGATGTGTGGAAATAAAAAGAGCGTGGTTGAGAGAGCAGAAAAGGGTGTTTTGAAATGGTTTGGGCACATGGAGAGAATGAGTGAGAAAAGATTGACCAAGAGGATATATGTGTCGGAGGTGGAGGGAACGAGGAGAAGTGGGAGACCAAATTGGAGGTGGAAAGATGGAGTGAAAAAGATTTTGAGTGATCGGGGCCTGAACATGCAGGAGGGTGAAAGGCGGGCAAGGAATAGAGTGAATTGGATCGATGTGGTATATCGGGGTTGACGTGCTGTCACTGGATTGAATCAGGGCATGTGAAGCGTCTGGGGTAAACCATGGAAAGCTGTGTAGGTATGTATATTTGCGTGTGTGGACGTGTATGTATATACATGTGTATGGGGGTGGTTTGGGCCATTTCTTTCGTCTGTTTCCTTGCGCTACCTCGCAAACGCGGGAGACAGCGACAAAGCAAAATGAAATATAAATAATATATATATATATAATATATATAATATATATATATATATATATATATATATATCCGTTTATTTTCCTTTTGATGAACTGAAACTGTTAGAATATCAGTAAATTACCATTATCACTAAGCACCTTATACAGCACGCTGTTGTACACTATGGCTCAAGTGGGGGATCACTCCCTTTCCACCCCTCCACCCCCCCTTAATCTATATGATAAAATCCTTGGAACGTAATGTAGTTAGTGACCATGTAATTGCATACACGTCCTGTCTTCAGTGATACATTACCGCCCTAGCCTGTTTTAAAGGCCCGTTGCTTCTTAATTTTCAATAAATTTGATGCTTATAAACAATCTTTTTTTTTAAGGTGGGTATAGAACTAGCAGGCACAAACTCTCGTTCTATATTAGTTGATTAAGACTAAGGGGAAAATTAAATGATTGCTTGTATTTTCCAATATGACATCTATCGAAATTGAAATATAAGCAAAAATTGTAATGGTTGGCGTTAGGTTTATTAACTGACAAGGTAATTCAGGTAGCCAAACCGTCAAAGTAACGTTATAACCACCACCCTAAAAATTTCCAACATCTCTTACAGGAATTAGAGATAATTCTAAGGCTACGTGCACCCCCACTATGTATATGACCCGTTGAACATTATCTTTGAGACACTAAATGACAAAATTAGACCGTACGACTTGTGGCCAGAACCGTGGCAACTTAGGACACCGAATGCAGTTTTAACACACATTCGTGCCGAGGAAGAGCCTTTGGGTGTGTATTGTTATATTTAGATTGTGATATAGTGAACCTTGATTGTTGGAAGAAAACGGAAGCATTGAGAAATTATATCCACAAGCAACAACAGTTTGTATGTGAGTTTGAAGGCTGTTGTAGGTGCGCTATGTGCAGCTTGGTAAGGTTGATGGATAGAATTTTGGACGAATTTGGTGATCAACAGGTGCAAATTATCCTTCCATTTATGTTAGGGTGCATTGCTCTCTTCACATTTGTGTGACGACTGTCATTTAGGGTATAGTATCGCCTATGGATTTGTTGGTTGGTAGTCAACCACACATTTTAGGTTTTAATGCATAGGCTTGATGTACGGTACTCAACAGAACATTTATATTGGGTAAATGAAAAACGTGTTGGTGACTAGAAGGCCCGAAAGAGTAGCAACTTTCGACCTTAACATCATTAAATTCCAAAGACAGACTTCGCCCGGCCGCTCATAAACTGCAGTGTGACGGTCAGCTATATCACTTCATTTCTCCAGTACCATCATACTACCTACCCCCGTCTGTCTCGTCAATCCTGCTGCTCCTCCGTCACCAGTAACCTCATGGCCATAAACCATATTACTGTCTATTCAGTTAACAATGATTTGGAAATGTTCGAGGTATTTAATAGGCTTTTCTTGTCATTGTTTACAAAGGAAGACGAAACTACCGTACAAGCTGCTTAGACAATTTACTCGGGGATGAAAATGGGAAGCTGAGCGACTGAAAAAACTCGGGAGGATGTTATTAATGAAATAGATTTTGCTCTCCATTAGTATATATATTTGGTAAATCTCTCGTAAACTGGTTTCGTCCCTGAACAATGGAAGACAGCTAACGTTTATATTTTTAAGAGGCATAACTGATAAGAACAGTGCATTAAATTATAGACTTGTTAGTTTAACGTCTATTGTGGGGAAATTTCTAGTGTCTGAAATAGCACACGGTAGTAGAGGGGATCTGGATAGTCATGGTGTAATGGAAACGCAGCACGGGTGTACTTTAGGAAAATCATGCTTTACCAATTTAATTGCCTTTTTAATGAGGTTTTTGAAACATTAAGTGCAGTGGTTATGATATTATATATTTGGATTTTAGTAAAACTTTTGTTTAGGTACCGCATCAACGACTGCTGAAAAAAGTGGAGGCATATGGTAGTGGGAGGAATGTATTAAATTGGATTAGGGAGTGGATCACAGAAGGGAGCAGAGGGTATGTTGAATGAGTCCCCGTTGCTTGGGGCCCTTGGGGCAGTGTGTTATCAGTGGTGTGTCATAGGAGGCTTTGTTGGGACCTCTTTTTTTTTCATTATTTATATAAATGATTTGGATTAGGGAGTGGATCACAGAAAGGAGCTGAGGGCATGTATGAACGAGTCCTCGTTGATTGGGGGCCTTGGGGCAGTGTTATCAGTGGTGTTTCACAGGAGGCTTTGTTGGGACCTCTTTTTTTTCTTTATATAAATGATTTGGATTAGGGAGTGGATCACAGAAAGGAGCCGAGGGTATGTATGAATGAGTCCTCGTTGATTGGGGGCCTTGGGGCAGTGTTATCAGTGGTGTGTCACAGGAGTCTTTGCTAGGACCTCTTTTTTTCATTATTTATATAAATGATTTGGATAGTGGAATCATCATTGACTTGGAGTAAATTTGCGTATGATAGGAAAATAGGAAATGGTATTAACTTGCCTACTAATGCAGTGAAGCTACAAGAGGACTTGGATAACCTGTCTTTGGGGGAGGGAGTGGCAAAAGGATTTCAGCGTAACTATTTGAAAGACATTATATGATAAACTTGTAGGGAAATCAGACAGAGAGGGATCTGGGAGTATTAGTAAGTAAAGACCTCAAACCAAGACAACAGTGTGTCAGAGTTAAAAACAAGGCTAACAAAATGTTGGGATTTATTAGAAGTGCTAGTAACAAAACCCCTAAAGCAACATTATAACTTTATCTTGCATTAGCTAGATCTCAATTAGACTAAGCTGTGCAGTTTTGGTCACCTTACCATCAGGCAGCTATAAATAGATTGGAAGGGTGTAGTGACAAGAATGATACCAGGAATTGGGAAATCTCTGTTATGAAGAAAGACATGCTCGACTGAATTTACATTCACTGAAAAGGAGGAGGGCCAGAGGGGATATGATGGAGGCTTATAAATGGATGACATGTCGAAATAAGGTGGAAATTGGCTATGTTTTAAGGATAGCACACTAGGTTAGAAGTCGAATGATGGGTTCGAGATAGAAAATTTAGGTTCAGATTGGCTGTGGGGAAGCTTTGGTTTAGCAGTAGGGTGGTAGATCTCTGAAATAGCTTGCCAGGTGCATTGGTTGGGGCTGGAACTTTGAATTGTTTGAAGATTAGGTTGGATAGGTATATGCGCCCCATGGGGTGGTTTTATGAAGGACCCGCTTGGTATGGGCCACTAGGCCTTTTGTGGAGACCTGTATCTAATGTTTTGGTATTCGTAACTTCATGTAATGTTCTCAGGGTGGTCTGACCCTACATCTTTAGAGGAATGTCACTATCCACATCATCAATCAGTGGTGATAAGGTCACCCCTCACTCCTCTCTTCCAATGTGGGTAATGTTAAAGCCTATAGCCTTTCACTGTAATTTAACTCTTCACTCATGTACCATCTTTGTTGATGTCCTCTGGACCTTCTTTGTTATCTCTTTGTGCTTCTTTAGGTATGACCAACCTTGAGAAGAATATTGTTTTTGCCTTATTTGGGATATGAGTGGCTTGCTAAAAGTTTTCATAAACTTGAAAGCTGCTCTAATATTTATTAGCAGGTGCTTTGTCTCCTTAGTAATTTTACAGTATCTTTATGTTGTAACCTAACCTAGTATTTGTTCTGTTGATTGCATATAAAGGGAATTTCATCATGTTTGTGAAGCGTAAACTGTGAAAATGCTGTCTTGTAACTATTCTACTTATGTGGGACTCTGGTGACAGGTTTGAGATGACAATAAGTTGAGTCCTTAAAGATTCTTTAAGTATATTTCTTGCTAGATAATGATAATTTTGAGGCCTTTCACTTTGTTTCATCCTCGTTTTTTTTACATCTGCTTGGTCTGAATTTTTTCAATCTGTTATCTGACCTTCTGTTGAGTCTGTGTTCTTATAAGTTCATGCATTTACCCTTTCTTTGCAATTCTCTTGTGACCTTTGCATCATCTGCAGACATATTTGGGTTGGCTTCCATCCTTTCAGGAAAGTCATTTATATAAAGAGAGTAATGGTACCAGGACGAAACCCTGTGGTACTTTGTTGGTCACTTAAACCATTTGGAGAAGGCTCTTCTAGTATGTCCTCTTTTCCCTCCTACTGGAATAATTTTCTAGCCATCGAACTAGTTTCTGCCATATTCCTGCATAGAAACCCAGCTTTATAATTGGCTTCCCATGCAGTATAGCATCAGATGCTTTCTGGTTGTCCATATTGCTCTTCTTAGGTGTTATCATTTGTGGCAATTTGGTGTGGTTGATACCTTAATCTATAAAGATACATACCACAGGCTTTAGAAGGAAGAAATATATTGAAAGTTTTGATAAAAGAATGGAATGGATTGAGACATAATTCTTTGAAGAAAAGGCGAGTAATTTGAGAAAATATGCATAAACATTATCCTTACATATTTGTACTGGTAAATTTAACTTAAGTTTTTGAGTGCCAAAAATGTAGATATCCCAGTTTGAAGACTTGTTACAAAAATTGAAGAATATTTGTCTTTAATTGATAGGACATGTTAAGAAAATATTAAGAAACCTGAATCAAAAACTTGCCTAGTTTGTTGCTGTCCAGACATTCAAAGTTCACGTGCTTGTTGGTGGAAATCAACGAGTGAACGCACTTGGAAGAGACAGGGCCATACCTTCTTGCTCTGTGTTATATGGGCAACTGACAGAATTGTTTTTTATGATGCTAGTGATGTAAGGTATCTCTGCATCAAGAAAAAGTGTACCCTAAAATATAAAAGAGGATGAGAAAAGGAAAACAAATCTCCAATTGCAGATGTCATGATGAAAACGTAAAACAGTTGAGGGAATAATTGGTATACATGGGGTGTTCAGTGTTGTAAATGGAAATGGTGAAGAGCTTGTAGATTTATGTGCTGAAAAAGGACTGATGATTGGGAATACCTGGTTTAAAAAGTGAGATATACATAAGTATACTTATGTAAGTAGGAGAGATGGCCAGAGAGCGTTATTGGATTACGTGTTAATTGACAGGCATGCGAAAGAGAGACTTTTGGATGTTAATGTGCTGAGAGGTGCAACTGGAGGGATGTCTGATCATTATCTTGTGGAGGCTAAGGTGAAGATTTGTATGGGTTTTCAGAAAAGAAGAGTGAATGTTGGGGTGAAGAGGGTGGTGAGAGTAAGTGAGCTTGAGAAGGAGACCTGTGTGAGGAAGTACCAGGAGAGACTGAGTACAGAATGGAAAAAGGTGAGAACAATGGAAGCAAGGGGAGTGGGGGAGGAATGGGATGTATTTAGGGAATCAGTGATGGATTGCGCTAAAGATGCTTGTGGCATGAGAAGAGTGGGAGGTGGGTTGAATAGAAAGGGTAGTGACTGGTGGGATGAAGAAGTAAGAGTATTAGTGAAAGAGAAGAGAGAGGCATTTGGACGATTTTTGCAGGGAAAAAATGCAATTGAGTGGGAGATGTATAAAAGAAAGAGACAGGAGGTCAAGAGAAAGGTGCAAGAGGTGAAAAAAAGGGCAAATGAGAGTTGGGGTGAGAGAGTATCATTAAATTTTAGGGAGAATAAAAAGATGTTCTGGAAGGAGGTAAATAAAGTGCGTAAGACAAGGGAGCAAATGGGAACTTCAGTGAAGGGCGCAAATGGGGAGGTGATAACAAGTAGTGGTGATGTGAGAAGGAGATGGAGTGAGTATTTTGAAGGTTTGTTGAATGTGTTTGATGATAGAGTGGCAGATATAGGGTGTTTTGGTCGAGGTGGTGTGCAAAGTGAGAGGGTTAGGGAAAATGATTTGGTAAACAGAGAAGAGGTAGTGAAAGCTTTGCGGAAGATGAAAGCCGGCAAGGCAGCAGGTTTGGATGGTATTGCAGTGGAATCTATCAAAAAAGGGGGTGACTGTATTGTTGACTGGTTGGTAAGGTTATTTAATGTATGTATGACTCATGGTGAGGTGCCTGAGGATTGGCGGAATGCATGCATAGTGCCATTGTACAAAGGCAAAGGGGATAAGAGTGAGTGCTCAAATTACAGAGGTATAAGTTTGTTGAGTATTCCTGGTAAATTATATGGGAGGGTATTGATTGAGAGGGTGAAGGCATGTACAGAGCATCAGATTGAGGAAGAGCAGTGTGGTTTCAGAAGTGGTAGAGGATGTGTGGATCAGGTGTTTGCTTTGAAGAATGTGTGTGAGAAATACTTAGAAAAGCAAATGGATTTGTATGTAGCATTTATGGATCTGGAGAAGGCATATGATAGAGTTGATAGAGATGCTCTGTGGAAGGTATTAAGAATATATGGTGTGGGAGGAAAGTTGTTAGAAGCAGTGAAAAGTTTTTATCGAGGATGTAAGGCATGTGTACGTGTAGGAAGAGAGGAAAGTGATTGGTTCTCAGTGAATGTAGGTTTGCGGCAGGGGTGTGTGATGTCTCCATGGTTGTTTAATTTGTTTATGGATGGGGTTGTTAGGGAGGTAAATGGAAGAGTTTTGGAAAGAGGGGCAAGTATGAAGTCTGTTGGGGATGAGAGAGCTTGGGAAGTGAGTCAGTTGTTGTTCGCTGATGATACAGCGCTGGTGGCTGATTCATGTGAGAAACTGCAGAAGCTGGTGACTGAGTTTGGTAAAGTGTGTGGAAGAAGAAAGTTAAGAGTAAATGTGAATAAGAGCAAGGTTATTAGGTACAGTAGGGTTGAGGGTCAAGTCAATTGGGAGGTGAGTTTGAATGGAGAAAAACTGGAGGAAGTGAAGTGTTTTAGATATCTGGGAGTGGATCTGGCAGTGGATGGAACCATGGAAGCGGAAGTGGATCATAGGGTGGGGGAGGGGGCGAAAATTCTGGGGGCCTTGAAGAATGTGTGGAAGTCGAGAACATTATCTCGGAAAGCAAAAATGGGTATGTTTGAAGGAATAGTGGTTCCAACAATGTTGTATGGTTGCGAGGCGTGGGCTATGGATAGAGTTGTGCGCAGGAGGATGGATGTGCTGGAAATGAGATGTTTGAGGACAATGTGTGGTGTGAGGTGGTTTGATCGAGTGAGTAACGTAAGGGTAAGAGAGATGTGTGGAAATAAAAAGAGCTTGGTTGAGAGAGCAGAAGAGGGTGTTTTGAAGTGGTTTGGGCACATGGAGAGGATGAGTGAGGAAAAATTGACCAAGAGGATATATGTGTCGGAGGTGGAGGGAGCAAGGAGAAGAGGGAGACCAAATTGGAGGTGGAAAGATGGAGTGAAAAAGATTTTGTGTGATCGGGGCCTGAACATGCAGGAGGGTGAAAGGAGGGCAAGGAATAGAGTGAATTGGAGCGATGTGGTATACCGGGGTTGACGTGCTGTCAGTGGATTGAATCAAGGCATGTGAAGCGTCTGGGGTAAACCATGGAAAGCTGTGTAGGTATGTATATTTGCGTGTGTGGACGTGTGTATATACATGTGTATGGGGGGGGTTGGGCCATTTCTTTCGTCTGTTTCCTTGCGCTACCTCGCAAACGCCGGAGACAGCGACAAAGTATAAAAAAAAAAAAAAAAATATCTAAGTTTAAGTGTAAAGCTTCAATGGTCAGGTCTAAATATTGAGATCTTAATAAGAGTTCCTGGTACATGTTCAAAAGTCATGGAGCATCCTCTCTGTCTTGCCCCTTATCAAAGCAACTTTTAAAATGGTTCCAGGACGGATCACTAATTTTGGTAAATTACTCCACACTTTCACCACCCTGACACTGAAGTCTTCAAGACTCCTGCTTCATTGGTGATGCAATTGATTCACATGTCCTTGATTTTCCTTTATCTCTGTGCAAACTGAGTGCTGCTCTAAAGTGCTAGATTTCCCTATCATATATACCTCAAGACTTAGCCATTTGCCATCTCACCCTTCTGTATGTTAACATTGTCAATTTCAGTTTCTTTAATCTTCCTAAGGATGAAGAGTTTCAATGATGGTAATTTGTGAATGGCACATCTTTAAATATTCTCAAAGCCTCTATAATTTTGCATCTAAGGTCCCCATACAGAGTGACCTTGTTAGAGATGCAGTTTCACCAAGAATGCATATAGTGGTAAAAAAAATTTGTTTGAATATCTGAAGGTTCTCCTTGTCAAGTTCATATCTGGCTTGGTTGATTTTGTATTTGATAAGTTCCAAATTCTCATCTGTGTAGGTACAATGTCCTTTTCCTCCCGCATTATAATTCCAGTGAACCTGTTTCCTTGGGAAATTGTAATACACATTCCTCTTCCTTGAGGCCAACAAGCATAGTATCTCATTTTTCCTGGTGTAATTTCAGCAATATCTTTACTTACACTTTTGCAACATATCTTTTTTTTTTCTTTTTTTTTTTAGCATAATATGGTTTTCTTCATTTGAGTTGGTTTTAAAGATTTTGGTATTTTTACTAATAAGAATTTGAGTTAGCATGGTCAGGTAAGTCATTGATATAGATCACAACAGAGGACAAGCAAGCACTGATCTCTTTCCATATTGAATCTTCACAGTTAACAGTGAGACTGTCTGCTGTTTTCCATTAATGAAGCTGTCCATCTAACACTGTCACAAATATATCTTGCTAATTTAGATCAAAGCAATTTGTGTAGAACTTTATCAAAGGCCTTCATGAAATCGAAATGTTCTTTATACACTCCACTTTTTGCTTTTCATATAGAGCCTTCATCCAGGAGTCTTAACACATGGAGCTGCAAGGCACTTGATCATCCGAGGAGGAAGCTAGATTGTTTCTAACTTTAATATTTACTATAGATATCATTAAGGTGTATCCTATTATTCCCTCAAATACTTTAAACACTACTATGATCGTACTGATAGCTCTGTAATTTGGTGGTAAAGATCTATTCCCTTTCTACTGTAGTGCTGCAAGTTTCCCTTCCTTCTATTTATTAGGCATGACCTTTGTTTTCAGTGATGTCTGGGCCATGGATTTTTGATACATTCATTAATAAAAGAATTTCTTTATATCCATACATAGCAAGACTTCCCAATGTTTTATTAGAGGTTTTAGTTCCATTTTAGGCATACCTCCGGTTGTTTTTTTGCTTAAACACTGTGCTAGAAAAACTTTGCTGATAATTTTACTTTTTCATTTATATTTGTAGTAATGTTTGACTGTGGATTGTTTGTTCTACCTTGAGGTTGGGAATCTTAACTCTTTTCTATATCTTTGAATTTATATGCTCTACTTCCAAATCACCTTAGGATTATTTGAATATAATAGTATTATTCTCATAATTTTGTGCAAATTCTTACTTTCATATAAGCTTGTAGTATTTTTTATATTAATTTTCTCTGGTCTCCATATATTTTTTCTATAGTGTGTGCTCTATTTTTCATCTTGATTATCTACTCTCACCTTAAGGGGAATTTTCTTCCCTTGATTTTTTTGGAGTAAACTCTTGATATAAACTTATGCAGTACTATATTTCTAGATATTTTTCATCTAGATATTTATCATACTTTCTGCCCTTAAAAGTCCTATGTTCAATATATCAAGTTCCTTCTTTATTTCATAATAATTTGCCCCATTAAATTGAGACTTAGGATTGTAGAACATGCAATTTAACACACATTTTAGTATTAGAATATTAAACAGCATGGGTACCACTACTTTCTGGGCTCAACCTTTTTGCTGTTGTATACTGTACTTTCCTCAAGGTGTTAAGAGATCAATTAGACTTAGTTCATTGTGTATTCTTCATGTAATCACATCCTTAATGTGCCTATGAAAAGTCTCCTAACATTTTGATGAACTTCAATTCCTCACAGTTTACACTACCTTCACATATCCAGTTTGTTTGTATGATTAAAATTGCCAGTAATAATGAGTTAGGTGTGATCCTTACCTGTCACTTCCCTTTATATTTATAAATCCCTTGATTTTTCATTTATCATCAGAAGTGCTCACTTTTGTAAACAAAAAGGATGTATGTTAGAGGAGCCTTTTGAAAAGGGGTTGAGGTGAGGGGTTGAGGGTTTCATTTTGGGGTCATTGCCCTTCTTGGTCAATATTAATGACTTGCCTGAAGGTATAGAATCCTACCTTAACGTGTTTGCAGGTGATGCAAAAGTCATGTGGGAAGTAAAAAGTGAAGACGATTGTATCAAGGAACAAGGGATGCATATCAGAAGAGCCTTCTTTAAGTGTGTTCAGGTGGCAGGCAGAATGCCACATGGTTTGGTTCTGAAAACATTACTCTTCTTGATTATGTTAATGAATTGCCTATAAGTATAGAGTGCTACCTTTGTGTTTTCAGTAGACACAAAAGTCATCAGGGAAGTAACAAGTGAAGAGGTTGCATTAGTTTACATGGTGACCTTAGACTCCAAAGTTAGTCTGAAACTAAGTTTATGAAATTCCTCTATGTAAATTGATGAGGCTGGGGACAAAGCAGAAGACAGCGTCGATATGATTATTACCTAGCAGGAGGTAAGTTTCAAGATATAGTATGCGGAAGAGATACAGAACCAAACATCATTCCAAACTTGTTGCCAGAATCACATAGAAAGGGAATAGATAAGAAGAACAAACTGCCTGTTGGCGAATATCAGGATAGCTTTCAAGTGTATGGATGAAGAAATATATAGCAAGCTGATCATATCATACATAATGCTTAAACTAGAATAAGCTTCTCAGTGTAATATGTGCCATGTCAAAGTGGCTTTAAGGTGAAGAAGGCAGAAGGATGGAGAGAAATGGCATTTCCATAAGTGGCACCAAGCTATTGTTATTGTTCCAACATTACAGGATTGCACTTTAATCCCATGCATCATAATTCCTTTTAAAAGAAATATGATATAATTGCCTGCTGCAAAAACAACAGATACAAATGTAATTCATATGATGAAAATATGATTTCCATATAAACTGAAATGATTATCATTACACTCTGGTTTGGTCATTGCAGCTTAAGAAGCACAAGGAACTCTGAGAAAGACCAGAGGAAGACAGCAAAAATGGTACCAGAATTTTGAGAGCTAAGCTACAGGGAAAGGATAGAGGCTTGAAATTTACCCACCCTGGAGAAGAAAAGACTGAGGGGTGACTTTTTAACAACCATTAAGTTTTTAAGAGGTTAATGAAGTGGACAGTGGACGATATAAAAACACCAATCTAGGTCAATATTCATCCTAGCCTGACATTCAAAATAATGTAAACATCATAATTAGGTAGTAGGCTGTTAACATCAGCCGTCCAGGGTGATACTACCAACGTTTCTGACTGAGGAGCGTTTAAACTGGTGCCTGGAACCATCTTGCACTCTCCACGTTAGGATTACTGTCTTGCTTTGTCTTGTCAGAACGGGACTTCTTGGCTAGTCTTGCCATCTTCTTGCAAGCACCAGACACCTATTCAAACCTTGCTTATTTTTTTCACACAAGTACTTTTGCTAACTCTGTCCATTCATTTTTTTTTTATTTTTTTTTAGCATAATCATGATGCGATTCCAACAGATCAGTGGCTCCCAGTTCACGGCATCATGGAATGCTAAGAATCTCTGGATTTCTGCCTGACTTGACTGCCAGTGGGAAGGAGGGATCTGACCATAGTATTACTGGCTCCTCCTGTGACCTTTCCTTCACTAGTAAACCTTCCTCTTTGTTCACTGTACCAGCATTCATGGTTTGTCTGGTAACCTCTCCTCTGTTGAACACCACCTGTCTAGTACCTCTCCTAATATCTTGCTTATCTCTGAGACACGGTTCTCTGGTGATGTTCTCACGAGTTCCTTTTTCTTATCCAACATAATCTCCATGTGCGATTCCAGTTCAAAGGGGTGTTTAATGCTTATTCCAGTATCAACACGCTTGTTGCATGCCTGAAAGACATCAAGTCCCCAGATTATGATAGTATGTGGCTCAAGGTCCGTCTCCAATCACACTTCATCTGTTTTGCCTATTGCTCTCCTAATTCTACTAATTATATATCTCTTCCACTGTTTAAACTCCTGGCATCAGACTGTGGCATCGTCTTGCCTGCAAGCTGAGATCATCTACCTCAGGGATTTCACGGTGCACCATAGGGAGTAGTTGAATTTCTCCCTTACGGATGATGGGAGCATTGAAGCTCTCAGGTTCTCCATTCTCAATGAATTATAACAAATTATCTCCTACCCTACCCATATTCTTAACCACTGTAACCACTTTCCTAATATTCTGGATCTTTTTTTCACCTCTAATCTGTTCCACTCTATCTACACAATCTCACCCCTGATTGCTTCATTTGATCATGAATATATGTTTTAACGGCTCCTCCCCTCCAGCAGCCCCTCCTATGCTTAGATACTGTCACCTCAACAAAGCTGACTGGAATGACTTGTGTAACCTCTTTTCTGACTTTCCTTAGGTAAATTACTCTCTTATGTGGTGATGCTTCTGTCTATGCCAAACACAGAAGAGTTTATTCTTGTGGGAATGGAAGCATTGATCCCCTCTTCTTCCAATCCATAGTTCAATCATTCCTTTTTTAAGGCCATTCAGCCAAAGAATCAGGCATATCAGGCTTGGAAGATCTCTCCTTCCTCTGAGTCCCATTCAGTTTTTATCACTGCCTGTAATCACTGCAAGTACATTATCCATCAAGCAAAGCATTCCTTTATTCAAAGGAAGTATGACAGCCTCTCCTCGTCATCCACTGGTAGGTCTTTCTGGTCTATAGCTTGGGGCATCTCAAATAAGTTCTGTTGATCTACATTTCCCTCACTTTTACATTCTGATGGTACTATAGCTCTCTCCCATAGACAAAGCAACTTTCTTTGGTTCCCTATTCTCCTTTAACTCCACCTTGGATGACTCTAACATTTCTTCACCATTTGATGCTCCTTACACTAATCCTATGCCCCTCCCCATAATCTCTTTTCAGACTGCCCAAAAAGTGCTGATCTCTTTGGACACAAGTAAAGCTTGTGGTCCTGATGGCATTCATAACAGTGTACTGAAAGAATGTTCCTCTGAGCTCGCACTTGTGCTTGCTCATCAATTCTGTTTAAGAACCAGAACTTTTCGTTCTTGGAAGCATGTATTGATACATCCCATTCCTAAAAAAGGGTGACTGTTCTAACCCTTCTAACTCTTGTAATATTGCTTTGACATGTGCCATTTACAAAGTTCTTGTAACCCTCCTTTACTCCCACATCCTTAGACACTTCAAATTGCGATCTTCTTTCTGATCACCCCTTATGGCTTTCATAGGGTGAGGTCCACTGATGATATTCTTTCCTATCTTAATAATGTTTGTTCATCATCACTGAAGGATTTTAGGGAGTCATGTGTACTTGCCCTTGACATATCCAATGCTTTCTCCAGGGTGTAGCATCAAGGTTTCATTATTAAACTCTCCTCTTTTGGCTTCCCTCCCTCACTTTACTCCTTCATATCTTGCTTCCTTTCCGGCAGAACTATCTCTGTGGCTGTTGATGGATCAGCCTCCCCCACTTCTCCATCTTGCGAGGTAGCGCAAGGAAACAGACGAAAGAAATGGCCCAACCCCCCCCCCCCATACACATGTATATACATACGTCCACACACAAATATACATACCTACACAGCTTTCCATGGTTTACCCCAGACGCTTCACATGCCCTGATTCAATCCGCTGACAGCACGTCAACCCCGGTATACCACATCGATCCAATTCACTCTATTCCTTGCCCGCCTTTCACCCTCCTGCATGTTCAGGCCCCGATCACTCAAAATCTTTTTCACTCCATCTTTCCACCTCCAATTTGGTCTCCCACTTCTCCTCGTTCCCTCCACCTCCGACACATATATCCTCTTAGTCAATCTTTCCTCACTCATTCTCTCCATGTGCCCAAACCATTTCAAAACACCTTTTCTGCTCTCTCAACCACGCTCTTTTTATTTCCACACATCTCTTTTACCCTTACATTACTTACTCGATCAAACCACCTCACACCACACATTGTCCTCAAACATCTCATTTCCAGCACATCCACCCTCCTGCGCATAACTCTATCCATAGCCCACGCCTCGCAACCATACAACATTGTTGGAACCACTATTCCTTCAAACATACCCATTATTGCTTTCTGAGATAATGTTCTCGACTTCCACACATTCTTCAAGGCTCCCAGGATTTTCGCCCCTTCCCCCACCCTATGATTTACTTCCGCTTCCATGGTTCCATCCGTTGCCAGATCCACTCCCAGATATCTAAAACACTTTGCTTCCTCCAGTTTTTCTCCATTCAAACTTACCTCCCAATTGACTTGACCCTCAACCCTATTGTACCTAATAACCTTGCTCTTATTTACATTTACTCTTAAATTTCTTCTTTCACACACTTTACCAAACTCAGTCACCAGCTTCTGCAGTTTCTCACATGAATCAGCCACCAGCGCTGTATCATCAGCGAACAACAACTGACTCACTTCGCAAGCACTCTCATCCACAACAGACTTCATTCTTGCCTCCTCTTTCCAAAACTCTTGCATTCACCTCCCTAACAACCCCATCCATAAACAAATTAAACAACCATGGAGACATCACACACCCCTGCCGCAAACCTACATTCACTGAGAACCAATCGCTTTCCTCTCTTCCTACACGTACACATGCCTTACATCCTTGATAAAAACTTTTCACTGCTTCCAACAACTTGCCACCCACACCATATATTCTTAATACCTTCCACAGAGCATCTCTATCAACTCTATCATATGCCTTCTCCAGATCCATAAATGCTACATACAAATCCCATTTACTTTTCTAAGTATTTCTCACATACATTCTTCAAAGCAAACACCTGATCCACACATCCTCTACCACTTCTGAAACCACACTGCTCTTCCCCAATCTGATGCTCTGTACATGCCTTCACCCTCTCAATCAATACCCTCCCATATAATTTACCAGGAATACTCAACAAACTTATACCTCTGTAATTTGAGCACTCACTCTTATCCCCTTTGCCTTTGTACAATGGCACTATGCATGCATTCCGCCAATCCTCAGGCACCTCACCATGAGTCATACATACATTAAATAACCTTACCAACCAGTCAACAATACAGTCACCCCCTTTTTTAATAAATTCCACTGCAATACCATCCAAACCTGCTGCCTTGCCGGCTTTAATCTTCCACAAAGCTTTTACTACCTCTTCTCTGTTTACCAAATCATTTTCCCTAACCCTCTCACTTTGCACACCACCTCGACCAAGACACCCTATATCTGCCACTTTATCATCAAACACATTCAACAAACCTTCAAAA